>NW_019735556.1:361382-391809 GCF_002891405.2 Cryptotermes secundus | reverse complement strand
TATTATAATTCAGTATTCTGTTTCCAGAATGTTACAGTGAGACATGAAACATTACATTCACAATGAGCACATCGAGCGAAAATATCTGCAGTCTAAACACTCTTATGTTCACACACCACAGGCAACAAGTCAGTCCCTCAGATACTCAAGAACTTCCAACTATTTTATGAGACCAGGAAAGTCGTTACTGTGTTCACAAGAGCCCTCATCTGGACCATTATCCTGAGCCTGATAAATCCAGTCCATACAATCCAATTGTATTTCTCTAAGATCCATTTTAATATAGTCCATCCACCTATGTCTATGTCTTCTTAGTGGTCTCTTTCCTTCTGGCTTTCCTACCAATGCCCTATATGCATTCATCTTCTCCCCATGCGTACTACATACCTAGCTCATCCCATGAATATTGTCAATAATTGGATTATTAGAGATATTCACAGCAAAAATACGTAAATTGGTCTGTATTTTGACAGGCAATTAAAACATGTAACATGCAATTTTCCATCTCATTAGTCGCTACAGTATTGATTCCTACTTCGTTCCTTCCCTCAAACAGACCGTTACAATGTTCATACAGAAATTTCTCAAGCAGATCCCATATATTTAACTGATAAGGACTCTGGAGAATAATCATTGTTATCGTCAACCATATCCTGAGGAATTTCATAAACTTTTCACATTCGAAACCTACTCCTTTAATAATTCAAGCTATCTTTATGGAGCTGAGCCCTTGTGAAGTTTCGGCACTTAAATAAATTCTGCACATTTTAAGGAAAGTTGTAGTTCGTTTTCATGATAACAATTCGTAGCATGCTAGACTGTGTTACAGCGAAGTTTTGGTGGTCCAGCCCTGAACTCTCTGTCTCGGGGAGCATTCTTTTCGCCACTCCACATCTGTTTATTCAATATAAAGGATATACTTCCCATTTTCAAAGATATGAAACTGCTTCGACCATGAAGATAGAGGCGATATTTCCAACCGAAACGTAGGCTGAATTTCATGGACTAGATAGCGTCATACCCCAGAAAATTCAATCCTGCATATTTTGTTGTTCTGAATATTTGATAAAAAAACCTGTTACATGCTGACGCAATAAATAATAAATACAATATTTCATTGTTATTTTTCTTTAAACTTTCAGCCATTACATATTTTGATATAATAGTGCCCCGGGTGAAGAACGGGTACTTCTATCAGTAAATTATAAATATAAATAAAAATTATCGAAGTAAGTTCACCAATGTTACGTCATGTTTCAAATTCAATATCCATTGACATTCCTACTTATTATCTAATAAGTATAATTCAGCATCTAATCAAATTAATTCAGCCTGTATTGATACTATATATTATGGTGAAACATCTTCCACTACGAAAGCATGAACTGAAATATAGCAATTAATAGACTATTCAATAATAAGTAAGATTTCCTTCCAGGACACTCTGGACACTTAGAAATAGAACTGCATATCACCCGGCATACGCCAGCAAAGGAGATATGATGCACAATTCTCCTTTAACTCTCAAAATTACAGAAATGAAATGAATATTCATAGAACATCGGTTGTACTCGTAGGTAGTTTTAGAATATCTATCATCCACGAATTTAAATGCCCTCCTTTAACAAGTACGGACAGACATGAGCCACAAAAACGATAAATTCAGATTCGGCGAAACAATAAAACGATCCCTTAAACTGTAAAATGAATAAGCCAAAAGTTCGTACAAAGACAACCCCTTCCTAAACGTCAACGTGTGTCACATAATACATTTATTTTTCGTTCAAATCCGTTTTGTTTCATTAGCTGACAGAATTTTCCCTTTTCACAAACTGTGCCAATCGGAAACAAATTTCCAGCCGCGTTGCATTACTATGGATTCGTTCTGATGAAACTGAAAACTAATACAAATGATTAATTTTAGCTGCTACACTCAGAGAAGCCTGTTCATATAAAAATTAGTTTCACTTTGTGACGGAGCTGTACACATGCCATTTCTAAGTTTTCCTTCATGCGATGGTCCATTATAGCAAGCAAAGCGAAACCGTTCATAATAATTTACATTGCCCATTAAATAAGTTATCCTAAATTTTCACATTGTTCCTGAAGCTGGCCTAATTCCCGACCTAATAAAATTTCTTTGTCATTATATCAGACAGTAGTTTTTCAACCTTTAAACAAATTATTCTTACGTGAACTCATGATGAGGACAATGATGATTATTCGCCGAAACATGTAAATGTTCTATTTTAATTTTAAAAATATTGTTTCACTTCAAGGAGTTAAATCATAATTTTACTTATATGTTATAGAGTGCAACGGCTGAGAACAATGTCTATCATAACGGGGAGTTTTGAATTCTCATGGGGAACTTCTTCAGTAGCCCCACTCATGTGTGCCGCCTTTCCGTTCGGCCCCATCAAGAGAAATAATAAGAAAGACGACACGAACCTACTTGGTTTATAAATTCCAATAAATTCCTAAAAAAAAACCAAATACAAATATTTTAATGTATTGGAAGAGCCGCTGTAGTTGTAAAAACTTCAGATTTTATACCCAACTGTATATTATTAATATTATACGTATACATTTTAACTTTTAGAACATATATTGTAATAGTAACTTCCAACTGTATTGATATAAAGGTGTCCCTCTCTAAAGACCGAACAATGTAAGGGCATAAATAATTGAAATAAGAAAAATCTTCACCAGTCACACGGGACGGAACTATTTAACTTTTCATGATATTGTTAGTGTGACGGACCAGAATGAAACAAATCAAATTCATTGCATTACATGTTTTCATCGACACTGGTCATTATCAGGTGTTTAAAAATTGTTGGTGAAAACTACTGTGCTTCCGTTTTGTGATTCTAATATTCCATATGTAGTCCCATCTATGCGTTCGTGTATTTTATGGTGCTGGGTGTCTCTACCTGGTGTGTTGTTTGTATAGACTATGAGCGTGCTTTATTCCATGACATAGTGGCTGACTGACCATTGGCTGTAAAATAACTTTGACTTTGACTCTGACTTTGGAGCAGTCAGTTGTCGTCAGTAGGATATAGCCACGGGAAGTCAGCAGCTGAAGAAGAATTAGAAGTCAGCCTGTGAAGACTTAGTGTGTTATTAGAAGCTTTAGTCACAGCGAGACTGTTTTAATTCCGTTACCAGGATACGACTAGTGAAGACGGGGAATCCTAGTGCGTATGCAACGGTGAAATGTCGCGCAATAGCTCAAGCGGTTAGTCGCTGGCTTCCCACAGCGGCGGCCCGGGTTCGATCCCAGGTCCGGTCAAGTGGGATTTGTGGTGGACAAATTGGCGCTGGGGCAGGTTTTCTCCGAGTCCTTCGGCTTCCCCTGCCAATATTCATTCCGCCAATTGCTCCACCATCACCCTCACCTATCATCTGGGGCTGGTACAATAGGCCAGAAGTGGTCGCAGTACAAGGGACTTAGTCCCACCCCACTAGCATTAAAAAACAGTAAAATGTAAATTGTGTAAATCAGCGACAGCGCTGTATTGCTTATAAGTACGAACTGATTGTATAAGGTGTCAACAAATCCAGCCATCTATACAGAACCCGTTATTATTAGTCACGGAACCCCGGACACGTGAAAATATACAAGAGATTTAATAGCGATAATTACAATTTGCCGCCAGGTGGGCCTATGACATTTGTGTATCTTCATTTTGTTATTTACGGACTGAGAAAATTTTTGCCTTCTAAAGGACTCCCGAGTTCTTGTTTCTCTTCCTGTGACCAACTTTATTTTATAATTCCTACTCTTTATCTCAGACCCAGTTCAGTTGTTGAAACATGAACGCCGTTGATTAAAGTGAGTCTGACGTTTAATTTCCGCCTTAAGCGACCTCCGATCTCCTCATTTAACTTAAACGTCAGCTGAAGGGCGCGAACAAGCGTTGTTATACAAGTACACTACAGCAGAAGATGCTTGGGTACTGGTGAATGTACATTTTGGCGCGAGAGAAATCTAATGGTGTAAGTCGAAATTTACTACTTCCACTTCTGATATTATATTTCAGCATCATGTAGCATTGAGGTATAAATTATAGTACTGGTTTCCCTCTATAATGCAACAACATTAATTCTAACTTAATTCACTAAACGTCCGTTAAATGTTAAAATGTAATTAAAATACATGTACATCAGTGTTCATGCTACATGTTTCAGCCCCACAGGGCCATATTCAGGCAACACATCCTTCAAAGGAGTCTACTGCACTGTATAACTTTTCATGATATATTCATTAAGGCACGTCTTCGTCGTCGTCGTCGTCGTCGTCGTCGTTGTTGTTGTTGTTAATTTCTTTGAATTCTATTGTTTTAGTATGACTTTATAGGATGATTTTCTTCCTATCTTATATATTGCAGCACACCCAATAGGACATCAAAACAGCCGCAATATAGAAGATAGAAAGAAAATCACCCTATCAAATCATCATTCAACATCAGCTCCATGAAGTTAGTCAGAAAGGTCTTGCTTAAATGCCTATATCCGAGCGGAGAAGGGCACTTGATGACGGAAATACCGTACAAGCCTCGATATGAGGCAAATCCCCATTTTTCCAATGAAAACCAGATTTTTTCACAAAATTGTATGTCATGTATTTCTGTCGGTCGTGTACAAAAAGAAGTAAGAACTGCATTATTAACCCTTTAAAGCCCACTGGTTACTATATATCACCTGTTTTAACATACTAAAATTCTGCATTCTACCCACGGAGTGTATCTTTGTGTTCCTTAAGATTCTCACAATAAACAGTGATTATTTCACTGAACAGCATTAACCGTTGGTAATTGAAGCGCTGGCGTAATATTTTCTGTGAGGTACGACCTGAATTTTAAATATTACTTAGAAGAAACGCGGTCCTTGAATTGTTAAACAGTTAATTCAATCTGTAAAACTTTAAATATAATTGAATAGAAATATAGATTAAATATAAGTTCTCTCATCCGTAATACCGACAATAAAGTCTCCGAAACTCTAATGTTTCACTGATTTCATTACGCAAACACACTAAAATTTTCTTTCCACTTATCAAATCAGATACTGAAATTACAGCGAAAGGAAAATTGTTCTACCCAGAACTTCTTGTTTAAGAGCCAATTTTGAAGAAAAAACTTATTCTACATTCGGGCTAATACGATATTAACATAACGATTTGGACAACTAAAATACAGTTTCCGGCCACATGAGTCATTTTCTGTTCCGGTTACACAAAAATACAAAGCACATAGATGGACGTAGGAAATAATGAAGAAAGCATGATTTTTTGTTAACTTTTTGTAGATTGCATTCAGCATGATACTGTACTGCTGAATTCCGAAATCAGCATTGCTTGCACACGCTGGTTTCATGTCAGTTTGAATGGTAATACCGCCAATTGTAAATTGATGCAGCATTAAATTCTAGCCATAAACCTTCCACAGTACAATCTTTGACTCTCCATTTTCCACGCATGGTTGAGTACTGCCATAAAGCCAACTCTAATAACATTCAGCGGTAAATGCAAAAGTGCATATTTGACATCCATTCCACCGAATCAAAATGAATTTTAATGCTTGATTCGCTCTCTTTTCCACGCACGCTTCTATTGCTACCGGTGCCATGGTCAGGACATGGCAGATTATACGTGATTCGCTACATTTACATATTAATTTGTATTTATCTGGCTCGGATGACAAAATCTTCTGTCTGTTGACAATAGGGAATTAGTTTCAAAGGATAGTTCGCTGTCCTTTGAGGTTGAACATATTTGCCATACTTTAACCTTATAATCCTCATCCGGAATCCTAGGTGTAAATAACCAAGGACCCGAGAGAGAAGTGCAAATGCTCACTGAGGCACTAAAAATATGTCGTATACCACTCTCTCTCTTTCACCAACTTTCAGTTCAAAAATATTCGCTAAATAAATCAGCCCCAGCCATTAACTGCATATTTAACTAAAAGAGTACTATTTTCTAGCAAATAACATCGTGTAGTCCGTTGAAAGTCAACCGACGTTTCGGAGGAAATTATCGTTTCCATCTTCTGGGTTAAAAAATAAACCAAGCTTGAGAGATGCGTGAAAGGACGTGGCAAGCAAGGCCAGAATAGATGTCTGCTTGTCATTTGCTTACACGCCTGTTTCTTGTTCGGCTTATTTCTCGAAAATGAAAGTAGAAGCGGTATGTTCCTCCGAAACGACGGCTGACTCTCAATGCACTACATGACGTTATATCCCAGATGATAGTACTCTTCATCACCATCGGTATGCGAACTTTATAACTTACATAGATATATAATTCCTTACTTGCGAACTTCTCTTCTGATGCTCTACGATTAGATTCTAATGAAGGGATTCAACTGGCTCTTTATGCCTTAGCCTTTTAAAGCGCGAATATAGGTAAGCATTTGTCCCATGATTTCCTACCCAGAATGGTCTAAAACAAGGAGATGCCTTATCCCCACTGCTTTTCAACTTTGCATTAGAATATTACATTAGAAAGGTCCAGGAAAACCAAGTGAGACCACAATCAAATGAGACGCATCAGATGTTGGTCAATGCTGATAATTTAAATCTACTGGGTGATAATATATATATATCACAAGGAGAAACCTAGAAACTTTAACTGGTGCTAGTAAGGAGGTTGGAATTGAAGTAAACACAGAGAAACCGAGTATATGTTGTGCTAACTCGTCGCCAGAATTCAGGGCAAAATCATGACATAAAGATATGTAACGGATGTTTCGAAAATGTGGCGCAGTTCAGATATTTGGGAACGACGATAATAAATCAAAAACCAGATTCAGGAGGAACTGAAGAGGAGGGTGAATTTGGGTAATGCTTCTTACCATTCAGTCCAGAACCTTTTGTCTTCTCGTCTGCTCTCCAAAAACATAAAAATTAGAATATACAAAACTATAATTTTTAATGTGGTTCTGTATGGGTGTTAAACTTGATCTCTGTAATTAAGGGAGGGACATAGATTGAGGGTGTTTGAGAACAGGGTGTTGAGGAGAATATTTGGAGCGAAGAGAGATGAAGTGACGGGAGGTTGAAGAAAGAAGCATAATGAGGAGCTTCATAACGTGTACTCTTCTCCTAGTACGTGTATAATTAGAATGATCAAGTCATGCAGGATTGGCAGAACATATAGCAGGAATGGGGACGAGGAATGTATATAGGATATTGCTGGCAAAGCCAGAAGGAAAGAGACCACTGAGACGACCAAGACGTAGGTGGGGGCAATATTAAAATGGAACTTAGATATGATGGGATGCTATGGATTGGATTGATCTGGCTTCAGGATAGGAACCAGTGGAGGCCTCTTATGAACACATTAATGAACCTTCGGATTCCATAAAATGCTGGGAAGTTCTTGAGTACTGCACATTTGGCGGATTCTCAAGAAGGGCTCAGCTTCGTGAGTGAGCGAGTGAATATATAACACTTCAGTTCCTACCTCACAGGAAACATATTATCTTTCTTCTACAAAGATCGACCGGTAAATGCTGTTTACGGAAGGAATCGCTCCCTATTTTGTGAATCATAAGAAACACGCTAATACATTCTGTGGGTAGAATCCAGAGTTCCATTACTTTAAAACAGGCGGTACTTATGGAACCGCTAATAACCTTGAGTTCGAAATTTAATTTCAAGAATATAAATACTAGTTGAGTTGCAAGAAAACAATAACAGTAAGACTTTAGTTTTATTGAGAAATGTATGTAATTTATAAAACAATAATATCTTAATATTCTCAGGACTCACATAATTGGGTGTACGGTTAAATGTAACCGTTCAAATCGTAACGAAACACTTGATTTTGTTTCTTTTTCTGGAACCACGTTTGGAAGTGTGGTGCACCATGTGAGGCCCGCGGTTGCCATATTAAAGGCATAACTCAAAGTGTTCATATTACTAGCCATAGCTTAGACCTAATAATCTCTACACAGCTTTCACATTACAGCAGCAAGACCATCTTAAGGCCTACTGCCAGACGACATCATAGCAGCTGCTATGGCGGGTAGATTAACCCCATAGAACCACCTTTGACCTCAATATTATTCGACATTATCCATCATCTTCATAAACTTAATTATTTTTTCAAACGTAAAGTTCCGAAAACCGCATGTGTTTAAGTCACCAGATGTATTTGATTAGAAAGAGTTTTTCTCGATATCTGGACTAGTTCTTTCTGGCAGGCACAACAATGTAGCAACTTCCTCCTCCCCAAACCTGTAACGAAACAGATCCAGTTTCCGAAACGTCACTGTAAAAAAAATTACGACTGTGGACAGAGTACAAATGATTGGGCATGTTTATTGTAACGTACCATCGTTAGAAACATATAGAATTCGTTCATGACTTGCTGACAGGGAGTTAGACAGTTTCATTCCCAGGATGTTTAACGACGCCGTTTCAAGTAAATCGACAAAATAATTTTTAAAATGTCACTAATTGTAAAATGTGTTTCAAATGGAAAGTGATTTAAAGTAAAAAGTGTTATTACTGGAAAAATATCTGTGAATATATGCGTATATCGAAGATCAGTCTAAAATTACTCCTTATAAATTAATCTAACACGTTAGCGGAAATACAGATTTAAAAACTTTACTGAAAAGGCCACTTCATTATTTACTGTTTCCTCCTCATACAATGTTTCTCGAATTCGTGCTTTCTAGAATTAAACTTAGAAGGGTATCGCTGTCACATTTTTTTTTTTTCCCTGTGGCGCTACAGCCCCAATTTGGCCTAGCCTACCTCCACGAAACTCTCCGTTTCACTTCGGTTTACTAGATCTTACATATACGGTAGGACTCCTTAGGCGACTGATCACCTCGTCGCAAGGCCTCTACCTGTAGACAAAGACAGAAAAACGCACACAAACATCCATGCCCTGAGTGGGATTCGAACCCACGATCCCGGCTTCCGAGCGAGCGAAGACAGTGTATGCCTTAGACCGCTCGGCTACCGTGACCGGCTATCGCTGTTACATACTAAAATAATTCGACGAGATGTGTGCATATATATTAATAGACTGGCGTATAAATTTAATAACGAAGAAAGGAAGAAAGGAAACTGAAAATATATACTGCTCGGTAACGGTATAAACATTCATACGTATCCGGAAACATTACATTTTGACAGTTATTTGGATCGCAAACACATGTGGTATTTTGAGCAATATATCTTTATCTAGAAATACTGCTACCAAACAAAAAGTCTTGCAAGGGGAAAGGGCTCCAAGTCCCTTAGTACTCCATTATGAGTAGGTTTTACTGTATGTGTTTGTCTCAGACGGGAAAGGGATGGGTGCGACGCACGGTGAAATATTACACACAATAATAGAAACGTAAGTCGCCTTCAAAAAGACCCCGAAATGTTGGGTTGAAAAGATAAATTTCCGCAGTCGCAATTTCATCCTGAATAAAATAATAAGGCTTCAGTTTCCATGGTAACTTCTAATGATGTCTTTATTATCTTCAACGTGATTATATGGTTTTGTACGTATTCTTTTCTTAAACACACAATCTGTACCATGCCTTTAGCTGTGTTACTCTAGACTTTCAAATCTAGCTTGTTAGTACAACAGTATAAACAAAGCTTTGTAGACGAAAGCAGCAGGGCTTTTCATAATATAGAACTGCAGGAGGTGATTTCTATTAACTGCTGCTAAAACATCCACTTCTGGATTTCTCTAACCTTTTCAACGGGTCTTTAAGTCAAAATGAAACATTTCCATGAGGTTTATAAGTACATATATCCAGCCACATAAATATGATTAATTCCCAAAAGCATAATAGTATTCATTTTATTACCCCTTCCTCCAATTCCTTGCCACTTCTCCGTCTTCCTCTGTCTTTCGCTCTATCTTTGTCTTCCACTTTTCTCTTCTCCTTCTTTGTGACCGTCTTTCCAATTCTTTCTCCGTTCCTCCTATAGTATAAGAATTTTCTGGGATAGCACAGCCGGTATAGAGACGGGCGACCGAGGTTTGGATTTCGAGTCCCGGCAGGGTCAAGAATTTTCTCTCCTCTACGTTGCCCAGACCGGTTCTGGGGTCCACCCAGCCTCCAATCCATTGTGATCGGTGGGATATGTCTCTGGAGGCAAAGCGGCCGGCGCGTGAAGCTGACCATTCACATCCAAACAGTGCAGAGGTCACGAATACGTGGATCTATAAATCCACTCCTCTATATGTCTTAATACGAGCGGCGCCGAATGACGTATGACGACGCTGGTTATTACTGCTAAGTATGTAAAAATGATGAAGATGGCGAGTAGGCCTATTACAAAGTACTATCCTAGAATCAGGTTGAGAAGACTGCAGAAAAGAGCGAAAACTTTTAGGTTACAACTACAGCAAGTAGCCAGGCCGAAACTCGAAACCAGAACATTCCGAGAAAACTTCTAGTTGAAATGGAGGTCATGAGTCGTTAGATAGGACGTAGAATCGACTATAATCTATTCAACTGAATAATCTATGCAGTTTCCTGGGTAGAGACTAATGGAAGCAAAAGGCAGTTGCGGTTTGAAGACCGGAATTCGAACCTGGTACCTGAAACAGGAGAGATATACTACACGTCTCTAGGAGCGCTCATACGTCATTCCTCTAATCATGGTAATGCATTCGGTCACTGACCTCACAAGCGGTACGCAGCCTTACGTAATGATGTACATGTGTTAATGTAAACACAAAGAGAAAATATGAACACTTAGGTGAAACGGCGCTATTTGATTTTGAAAAATGTTACTTTCTGTACTCTCTTCCAGTTGCATAGCTCATACAAATGTACAGTCACGTGTTATTCTTTCCCTTCGAGAGGGTGAAATCGTGTGTGGGATACTGCGTAAAGGTTTAACTGAATTGTGATGACCACATCAATTAGGTGAATGGAAGTAGACAGAGAGAGATTTACGGAAGACGTTCTTGAATTAGGTATATACGTTATTCGTAAGGTATATTATTAAAGTATTTATTTGTGGGCCGCGCCATAGCTCAAGCGGTTAGTCGTTGGCTTCCCATCGCAGTGGCCCGGGTTCGATCCCGGGTCTGGTCAAGTGCGATTTGTTGTGGACAAAGTGGCGCTGGGGCAGGTTTTCTCCGAGTACTTCGGTTTCCCCTGCCAATCTTCATTCCACGAATTGCTCCACAATCACCTTCACCTATCATCTAGGGCTGGTACAATAGGCCAGAAGTGGCCACAGTACAAGGGATTTAGTCCCACCCCACTAGCAATAAAAAAAGGTTAATTATTTAGGGACACTATCGGTATAGCGCCTCTGTGGTCTAGTGGTCAGAGTCCCTGGCTACAGATCCTGAGGTCCGGGTTCGATTCCCGGAACTACCAGATTTCTGAGAAGTAGTAGTTCTGGAAGTGTGTCCGCTCAGCCTCATGAGGATAACTGAGGAGCTATTTCAAGGAAAAAGCTGCTCCGGTCTAGAAAACCGAGATTAACGGCCGTGGGGGATCCGTTTCGCTGACCACGCAACACCTTCTATCAGCTAAAGTTGGCACTAACTTCGCCGGCAAGCGGCGGTCGCTCGCTCGGTCGGTATACTTCGCTTCCGGACAAAAACCACGGAGTTTGTTTAGTACCAGTAAATTTATCTGCTTTCACTTGTAATCTCTTCCATTCCGACACGTTACCGAGTGGGCGGTTGAGGCCATGTTTTAAGCCGTCTCTAAAAACAAAGACAATCTTATACAGTCTCTTTTTACAGTATGCTGCACTTCACATATTGGCATCAAAATAGTATCAGTACCCACAGATAATACACAAAACACTGAAACAAAATATTGATCGCTCGTTCGCAACCCACTATACGATTTAAATTTACGCAACGCGTTAACGATGACAATTCATTGCTAAGGTAACTTGCATAATTACAATGATACATCTCATACTTACAGAAATGTTTTCGCCTACTTCCTTTATTCCGAATAACGAGAGTAGGCTTATGAAATCTCCATGCTGTCTGTGTATCCCACCCATAAACTTCTGATTGACTGAACCAATTCTTCTGAAACTTCATAAATTCGTCCCATCAGTTTGTGTGTCTATATGTGTATCCCATTAATGTTGCTACGCAACGGCTCAGTAAGAAAAAGATACCGCCGCATCGAATACACACGAAACAATAGAATTGTTGAACGCGTCATTTTCTATGTAGTCCGTATCGCAACAGGGAATTTAGGCTATTATTATTTTCTGTAGGGGGCACGTGGTAGCGTAGTTGGTGGAGGCGCTATGTTACAAGCCGGAAGGTCGCGAATTCGAGCCCCGATGAGGTGGATTTTTTCTTTCAATTGACCCAATTCTTCCAGCCGCACTATAGCCCTGCAGTCGACTCAGCCTCTAGCAGAAATGAGTACCAGGAATATGCCTGGGGGGTAACGGGAGGTCGGCACGTAAGGCTAACATCCTTACCGCCATCTCCGAGCAGACTGTCTAGAGAAAACGTGGGAGCCTCGACGTCTCACAACCGTATGGGCCTTCAGGGCCTGTTACAGGGACGGCATTTTCTCTTTCTTTACCTAATTGTTTATTTATAAATAGGCGTGCACACTTGCTTATAATATTGCATATTTGCTTAATAATAATTGATCAAGATTTTTCTAAAATTAATATGTAATTTTAACTGTAGTCTGAAAGTAACATTCTAACGTTTGAAGCATTACTTTTTTTTCAGTTCCTAACTCAGAACAATCAAACTGCGTCTTCATTACAAACACCAATTGGTTATTTTTTTCCTTGGCACTACAGCCCCAGTGGGCCTAGGCCTACCTCCATGAACTTCTCCGTTCACTTCGGTTTTTCTAGATCTTACACATACGGTAGGACTCCTTGGGTGGGTGATCAGCTCGTCGCAAGGCCTCTACCTGTATACAAACACAGAAAGACGCACACACACAAACTAAACATCCATGCCCTGAGTGGGGTTCGAACCCACGATCCCGGCTTCCGAGCCAGCGAAGACAGTGCATGCCTTAGACCGCTCGGTTACGGTGACCGGCTATTGGTCAATATTACTTAGGTAAATAATCGCTATTTATTCTAAAATTCATACGAAACACATAAATACATTTTATGGGCAAAATGTAGATTTTTAGAATGTCAGAGGAAGTGGTAAGCTAAAAAATAAATGTAAAGTTGTGCCTGCGCCTGATTAATTAAGCACCATGCCACGAAAACGTTTCGGGAAGCAGAGGTATAGCTCCACCCTTCTTCACCTCTACACTAGATTGAGCTTTACCCCGGGGAAAGAGGCTGAGTGGGCCCCATAGCCGGTCTGGTTGCTGCGAAGAAGAAAAAGAATCACTTTTCCTTGCCGGGAATTGAACCCCTGCCGTTTAGACCGTAACCCGTCTCTATATCAACTGACATATCTAGGTTCCTAAAGCAAATGGTACATGTACACGTAGTAACCATTGAGTTTTAAAGAGTTAACAGATTCTGTATTTCCAGGAATTGAAGAAAGCATGCCACTTGAACGTCCAGCTTCCCACCAAGGGAAAATTATCAGCGCCTTACACCCGTTATCTACGCATGCGTGCACTTTCTCCGCGCCATAAAATGATGACACTGCAGATAACACACCTCACATCACATCAAATTTCCACAGCACATTTTCTTTTATCACTAAGTTCTCCTGTAAAACTGCGTTATGAATTTCTTTTATGTATGTAGTCTATTACTGTTACTTTACAGTTATATATTTTGAATATAAAACATACCATAAAACGTAACCGAAAATTTTCTTCATTACTCATTTTTCGTACTGAATGCATTCCAGAATTTTCTAAATTATATCAAAGTTTATAAATAATAATATTTAACGATTTCATAAAATGGAATATACCCAAGCTTACCCAGTGAAACGTGAATATTTATTTTAATAGGCGTATATCATGCATATATGTATCAAATTTTAATTAAAAACTGTATAAATTTACGGAGTGTGTATAAAAAACAGACGTGTTTTTTGTTCATAAAATCCGATTCATTGAATATGGCCCATCATCTCGAAAATACACGTTTCATGAAGGAAGTGTATAGCTCTGAAACATTACAGGTCTTACTAGAAAAAAAATTTCGAATGAAATAACAGTGCTTTTCGCTATAGTGAGAATATTGTTAAAATACATCTAATGACGCGTTCTTGTAAACTGCTATTTTGTGCACGAGATTTGAGTTTCTCAAGGCTCTGAATATTGAGATTCAGCATGATCTTTCCGGATATGACGTAGTATGGTAGAGGGATACCAAAGTTTCTGAGGAACCTGATGTCTAAATTCTTTGGTTAGTCAGACCGTGTTTTTTTTTCTTCGCACTACATCCCCAGTGGGCCTAGGCCTACGACCCTGAACTTCTCCGTTCACTTCGGTTTTTCTAGATCTTACACATTCGGTAGGACTCCTTGGTCGGGTGATCAGCTCGTCGCAAGGCCTCTACACAAACACAGAAAAACGCACACACAAACTAAACATCCATGCCCTGAGTGGGACAGACCGTGTTTACTAATTTTAATTAAAACTGAGATCTCCTTCTTCGTCTTTGTAGCTTTCCCATTTCTTCCTTTATCCTTTGCTGACAGGCACGTTTACCCGTTTATAACAAAAATATATTTTAGTCCATGAAATGTAGTAAGGAATTCAAGTACCAAATTGTTACAAGTTGTCGGACAGACAGACTGTATTAGGAGACCGCGAAATGTTTGATGTTGGAAACTAGGGTGTACACATTGGAATCTGAATAGCAAATTTACAGATGCATTCACAAATAAATCTTGTTACACTAAATTTATTGTATTAAATTAAACTGAACATACTGAAATTGAATTCTGTGTATCTAAACATGTTCTGAATATACCTGGTTCTAATCTTGAACGGCCGTCGTCTGTTATGACAGATTTATAGATGTTCACAATATCTGCAGATGAAACTATTATAGTGTCTTGAAGTAGGCCACGGCAGCCTTCTTCTGCTTATCTACTCATCACTCACAATTGTGTTCTTTCATTCTATCCTGTTATCACGACACGTGGACTTCAAATCTTGCCCTTAAATAACATCAAGTTTAAATCAACAGACAAAGACTGAAGGTATCTGAGAAGAGGATGCTGAGGAGACACATTTGGACCGGGAACGGATGAAGTGGTTTTAGGTTCGATAAAGTTGCAAAATGAGGGCTTCATAAATTTTACTCTCCGCCTAATGCACTTGGAATGATAAAGTCAATGAGGATGAGTTGGGTAGACATGTAGCAAGCATGAAGGCGAAGAGGAAAGCATGTAGGATTTTAATGGTAAATTCAGAAGAAAGGAGACCACTATCAAGACCCATACGCAGTGGAGAATAATATTAAAATGGATCTTTGAGGCATAAAATAAGGTGGTATGATTTGGATTAATTTTCGTCAAGATAGGGACCAGTGGCGGTCTCTTGTGAACACAGTAATGAACCTTCCTGTCCATAGTGTGTTGAGAAATTCTTAAGTGGTTGAATGCCTGGTGACTCTGCTACATGGAGTCAATTAAATCAAGAGATGGCAGGCTTGGGAGCACACACTGAACAACCGAAAAACGCTAGAAAAAAGTCTTATGGTTCTACTCGGTGGCTACATATTGTTGCAAAGTTACCTAACAGCAGTGTACTACTGCGGTCCATCACGGACTGCAACGTACGTGAGGACATGCGCAGAACAAAAACCGAATATTTGACGAAGTGAGATACTCGCTACACGGAATGACTGACAGTTTGCTGAGCAACTGTGTGGTAATGGTTCCATTCTCATGGTTCGTAACCCGGCAATCAACATTCTACAAGAAATATCTTGGACACATGGCTAAAAGCAATGACAGACTGAATACCATGTATAAGAACAGGATTTCTTTGGCTGGATGAAGAGAGCGTTTAAAATCCGTTCTCCAAAATTCCTCGACGTACAGTTCTGAGCAATACTAACTCAAGTGCGAATTCATGGAACTATCAATAACATTTCGCTTTGTTTACCACAAACGGCATTCAAGAGTGTATTTTACATTTCGTAATTCTAAGTAACTAACTAAACTAAAAACTAACTCCATGGGGTTGAGTCCTCGAGAAGCTGCCAGTCGCTCAGCTACTCAAGAATTTCCCAACATTTTATGGAACCCGGAGCTTCATTACCGTGTTTCACAAGGGCCCGCCACTGGTCCCTATCCTGAGCTATATGAATCCAGTCCACCTCAGTGCAATTCTATAATATCCATTTTAATATTATCCTCCAACCTATGTTTACCATCTTCCCAGTGGTCTCTTTCTTCCTAGCTTACCAAAACCTTACATGTATCCATATTCACCCCTATTCGTGCTACGTACTTTTAATAACATATAAAGTGTAAATCCTGATAACTGACTTATTACTGCAAAATGTGACTCTGACAAATGACACCCGCCCTCTCGTCAGAGAGGGCGCCCCATAAGGTCAGGACAGTAACTGTCAAACAGGCACTAATATCTGCTTATGTCAGTCGCAATGTGACTTTGTCTTCTTTACGAGACAAGTCTTGAAACCTTAGTTAGTAGGAGATTGGCATGAGATGACCGCCAGCCTGCAAGGACGCGAGGCCCGAAGTAGAGGAACGTCCGCTGTTGGAAGCCGCTACCAAGCGATATGACTGAGAACATTAGTCTCTGTGTGATAGTGATTGTAAAGTGAAAGTGCATACGTGTAATTAAATTTTATAAGAATATATGATCGATTTGACGACAGGGGAAGAGAACCTTTTGCTGCATACGTATATTGATAGGTTATTCCTTCATCATAAACATAAAAAATGGCACTAAACCCGCGACAATGCCGTGTATACGGAAAAAATTAGTACACAAATGTACAGTCTTTGAAATACTACCACAGTCAATAAGTTCGTGGGATGGCCGCAAAGCGTCGTTGCAGTGCATTACAGCGGATGAGTCACGATATGATGCCCTGTCGGTTCATCTCTCGTCACAGCAAGAGGCAGTTGTGCGCAAGCAGTGTAAGTAGAACTACGGCCTCTATTGTGAACTGCAGTTAAATGCAAGTGGCGGAAATCGAAAATGTGGCAGTTTGAACAACGGGCAAACATCAAGTTCTGACAAAAACTAGGCAAATCCCCTAGCGAAACATTTGGCGTAGGAAGAATTGGCTGTTGCTACACAACGCCCCTGCACATCGCTTTGTTCTTGTCCAAGAGGAACTGGCAAGGCAACAGGTCACCGTTTTGCCACACCCTCCGTACTCACCTGATCTCGCAGAGTGCGATTTCTTTCTCTTTCACCGCTTGAAAGCAAAGCTACGTGATCGTAGATATCAGTTGTCCGAGGAGGTGGTCAATGCCACAAGAGACGCCGTATGGGAATTTACTGCCAATATGTTTCAGCAATGTTTTCGGCAGCTATATCAACGTTGGCAGACTTGCACAGCGGCCAACAGCAACTATTTTGAGGGCCGATGTGGATCTGTGTAAGTGTATGTGAATACATTGTTATATGATGCGATGAAACCACATTCCACGAACTTAATGACTCTACTACGTATAACATTCTATCTGCCGATAAAAAATCATCAAAACGTTCTACAACAACGTATCTATATGTCAGTCGCATAAAAGGGCAGTGAAGAATGGGTCGTTTCTTGAACGGCAGAGCACTTCGAACTAAAGTTGCTGAAGTTGAAATAAGCAAATGAAATATAAATTGTGAAAGGCACACAAGGCTCTCATACATATAATGAAGCCTGGGTAAGATCCGTTGCTCAGTGGATAATGCAGTAATCCGTAGGGACAAAACCACGTGTTGCACAGAAATCAATGTCTTACCCTAGATTGGTAACACACGAGAAGCTAAAGCCGTGCAACTAAAAATGAGATAAAATACTGAGTATATACAAGTAACAAATACACGCTGATATGAAAGAGGAAGTTACCTTTAGACAATGGTTATATAGATTTCCTTCTCGGTTTATCTAATGACTCTGTCAACAGCATTCGTTATACGACCTCAGATGAAAGCTTTTGTGAGGAATACGAATAATTAATAAACATTTTTTCTTGAGATATAATAATGATCAATTAAAGAATATATGTACAAGCCTCACAGTCAAACTGACCATATTTTGACAGATAGGAGAGGGCATTCAAGCGTACTTTAAGACTGATGTTCAAAGCAGCAGAGTGATACTAATCACCAGGGCCCGGATTTTGATGACCTAAAAATATCTGAAGAATGATCTATAAAATGACCAAAAAATGTTTAAAAAATGACCTACAAATTTAAAAAAAATTCTCCAGGTAGATGCGGACTGTGTAAATTAGGATCTTTACATGTTTTTATGATACCGAGATTTCGTTTGAAGTAATTGACCCTCTGCACCTGTGGGGCGACAGCCTTTAGAAAGACATGCGACTTAGAATATTGTATCTTCCCAGATATAGTGTCTCATCATAACAACAATGAGAATATCACAACATTTCGTTTAGTTTCCAGTTTCTTGATTTTATGACAGCCGGACATCTCTTTAAACCTACCCCTCTGCATTTCTGAGGCATCAATTTTATGAGTTTATGACATAGCGGTGGCTTAGAAAGCGGCGCGGGACAGTAACAGCATCTCTGGCGGCTTAGAAAGAAAAATAATGTGCCCTCCCACAAAAAAAATCTATTATATTTAGCGACAGAGGCTAGAGATACAAAACAAAATTTACTTGAAGAACATAGATTTCTACCTCACGAAACAAATATCTTCAGTCTGATCAATGAATGTCAGTTATTAAAAAACGAGAAAGATAACCAAAATTGATGTAAAACGTGAAAAAATGACGTAAAAACTTGTAAAAATAACCTAAAACTTAAAACCTACAAAATATGACAACAAAATGCACAATAAAATTCACATTTTTATAACCAGAGGTTCAAAATCGGGGCTTTAGTACTTAAAAGCAACGTTTACTACATAAAGAAAAAAAAAGATGACATGTCATCAAAATCCGGGCCCTGCTAATCACAATCTGGTGGTGGCAAAAATTAGGGAGGCAGTGAGTAAAACACATCACACAAATTTCATATGGAGAGGTTCAATCTCAAGGAATTAAACAAGGTAGAGGTTAAGAGCAGTATCGTGTTGAAATCTCAAACAGCTTTGGAGAACTCAGACGCTCACGTTTGTAGAAGTTGGGAAACTATTTGGGAGAATATCAAAATTTCAGCGGAAGAGAGTATAGATTATTATGAATTGAAGAAGCATAAGCCATGGTTCGAGGAAGGATGCTCATAAATATTAAATCAAAGAAAACAAACTAGACTGCAGTGGTTAGTGGACCAAAATGAAATAAATGGGGATAATCTGAATAATATAAGACGTGAAACCAGCAAGCATTTCAGGAATAAAAGAGGAAATATCTGAAAGTCAAAATTAATGAGCTTGCAACGAACAGCAAGAACAAGAACATAAAAGAGCTGTATAGAGGGAATAAATGACTTTAAGAGGGGTTACCAGCCTAGCAGTAACTTAGTGAAGGATGAGAATGGTGATCTGCTTGCAGATTCCCACAACATTTAGAATAGATGGAAGAACTTTTCTCAGTTACTGAATGTACATAGGGTCAGTGATGTTAGGCAGATAGAAATACATACAGCTGAGCCGTTAGTACCTGATCCTAGTTCTTTTGAGATTGAAACTGCTACTGCAAAATTGAAACGGTATAAATTGCCAAGTAGTGATCAAATTCTGGAAGGATTCAAGCAGTGGGAGAAACGTTATGGTCGGAGATCCATAAACTCATGAATTCTACTTGGAATAAGGGAGAATTGTCTGATCAATGGAAGTAGTCTATTACTGTACCAATTTTAAAGAAGGAAGATAAAAGTGGATGTAATAATTATTGTGGGATATCACTGATATCAATTTCATACAAAATTTTATCCAATCTCAAGGTTAAGCCCATATACAGATGAAATTATTGGGGATCATCACTGTGGGTTTCGACGTAACAGATCAACTACTGATCAGATCTTTTTCTTTCATCATACACTGTTGAAAAAATGGGAATACAATGAGACAGTACATCAGCTATTCATAGACTTCAAAAAAAGCCTATGATTCAGTTAGGAGGGAAGTATTGTACAATATTCTCGTATAGTCTGGGGTACCCATGAAAGTAGATAGGCTGATAAAATGTCTTTAAATGAAACCTATAGTAAAATCCTTATAGGTAAATATATAGATGATAAGTTTATCCAAAATGGTCTGAAACAAGGAAATGATTTAGAACCATTGTTTTTCAACTTGCTCTTGAATATGCCATTAGGAATGTCCACGAAAGCCAGGTGGGACTGAAATCACATCAGCTGTTGGTCTATACTGACGATGTGAAGCTACTGGGAATTACCATAAATATCACAAGGATAAACACAGAAACTTTAATTGAAGCTATTAAAGAGGTTTGTCCATAAGTAAAAGCAGGGAAATCTAAGTATATGTTGCTGCCTTGTCATCAGAAATCATTGCAAAATAATTATATAAAGATAGCTAACAGATCCCTTGAAAATGTGACACAGTTCAGAAATTTGGGAACGACAGTAACAAATCAAGTTTTTATTCAGGAGGAAATTAAGTGGAGACAGAATTCGGCTTATGCTTGCTACCATTCAGTCCAGAACCTTTTGTCTTCCCAAGTGATCTATAAAAACGTAAAAATTAAAATGTAAAAGGTATAATTTTGCTTGTGATTCTATATGGGCATGAAACTTAGTCTCTGAAGTTAAGGGAGGTACATAGACTGAGGGTGTTTGAGAACAGGGTGCTGAGGACAATAGTTTGACCGAAGAGGGATGAAGTGATAGAAGCCTGTATAACTGCATAATGAAGAGCTTCATAACTTGTACTCTTCGTCAAGTATAATTAGAGTCATAAGACAAGGAGAATGTGATGGGCAGGGCATGTAGGGCGCATGGGGAAAAGAGGAATGCGTATAGGATATTGGTGGAAGAGCCAGAAGAAAAGAGACAAGTAGGAAGTCCAAGATGTAGGTGGGTGGGTAATATTACAATTGATCTTAGAGAGAGAATGGAGTGGTATGGACTGGATTGATCTGGCTCAGGATAGGGACCGGTGGAGGGCTCTTGCGAACACGGTAATGGGTCTTAGGGGTCTATAAAATGTTGGGAAATTAAGTAGCTGTGTGACTGGTGGCTTCTCAAGAAGGGCTCAGCTCCATGGAGTTATTTAGGTACACATGTGCAAAGATTGATATAATTTCAATTAAGAAGCCAAACAAATCAACATATTATGAAAGCAGTTCTATAAATTAACATTTAAAAATTAAAGCATGAATCATCTTGAAGATGGCCGGAGTTGGGTACTAAGAAATGCATAATGCGATATTGTATTTTATTATATTTGATTATTTTAATATGTTAGGTATTAAATCATCACCATTTTCTACTGCAGTTGACTGTTTTATTTCGGGGTGGAGCCACAAACTTTTCAAACTGGCAAATGGAATTCGAATTCTCACACACGAAACTGAAGTACACCGAACCTGCAATATGCCTATGGACGGAGGAGTTAGAAAACAGTAAAATGTGCCGTAAATTCAGATAGAATGCAGGCGAGGTACCAGTACAGTGACAAATAGAATAAAGTTTTCATAGCACCAACGAAATACGATTTTTCATGAATATACCTCATCTTCAACATCAAAGTAACACTTTGAGCTCAAAGATACGAGTTTAGGAAATACAGCGTTTTTATCATAAAGTAAAATGCCTGTCCCTAAAATGTCTTCTTTGGTAACGTCAATTTCCGTTAGTCAGAAGTGACGTCGGTTGTTGCATGCATTTCTAACCTTAACCTCTTCAGTACTTAGTATATGTGTAAAAAAACAATATTTATATATATTAGTCTTTACTCACCGCCAAGCAGTGGACTGGCTAGAACAAAACAGGAACGATATCATCTTCTTGTTCGTATATTGAAAGGTTCACTTGGAAAAGTTCATTCTTTTACAATAGTTCACATGATTCCACTGACACTAATTTAATGCCTCACAAGTATAAATAATGGTCAATTACAGTCTTCACTTAGAGCCACATAGCATCATAATAACTAGTGAATACGTTTGTAAATAATATCACAAACAAACTTTGCAGACAACTTCACAAATCACTGACACGTGTCTACAGAGCAGACCTACTACTAAGCGGTAGAATAATCGAAAATTAGAATATCGATGCGTGCAGTGGCTAGTACGTAAAATATGCTGACACATCTCGCTCACGCTACGTGATCCCTGCCAGAGCTGAGCAGCTCAGTTGGTTATCTTTGGAAGACACAGCATAACTTGACGGCTCGTCAGAAGATAGGCTACAGGTCACGGAAAATGTATCACTGACATGGTTGTTTATTAAAGAAGCAATACGTTGTCATGGTTGCTCAAAACGAGGATGGTCATGAAATGCGGGAGCTGCACGAATGTCAATGTTGTCGATATAATAATGGTTACACTCTCGTGGAAGTTCAGAATGAAGAATAATATGCGAAAGCATTATCTCTGTCATGGATACTGATACAAACATATATACGTTGTCACGGTTGTTGAAATTAAATCTGTCAGATATGGGTAAACGGAAGTTTAATCTCTCTTTAGTTGTTGTTTTTTTTTTTAAATAATATTGTTGTTGATAGAAAATTAAACGTGATTCCGTGGCTCTTTAGAATTAAATTGACCACAATATGGGTAAACCCCTACGTACCACTCGGCGTTACAGCCCTGGGTGAGCCTTGGCCTCCTCTACATCCAGTCTTCACCACAAATACGAGCTGCCATAAGAATGGATCTATGCATGATGACGCGAGGCTGGTTGTTAGGTTTCTGAAGAAATTTCTTTTTATTAGGATGAGGTTAGCCTCATCTCCAACCCCGAACCTGGGGAACCAGTGTATCTCACTTAGTCTGGACTCTACCGCTGGCATGGCTCTCCAGGTCACAGAGTCACCCAAGCTCCACCACCACAAGGTGGAGACACTTTTGGGGGGATGCTGAAGTACATCTGCTAGAAAAAAAAAATATTTAGCAGTTAAATATTACAAGATGATTTTATTTACCATGAAACTAAAGCTCATAACCATTTGGATCGCAATTACAAGAACGCAAAAATTGATGTAAGTAGTGCAACCAAAGATTTGGTATCGTTAATATATTCCTGAATCCCACTACTGGACACGTTAAAACGACTTCCATCCTCACAGTCTATTTCCACAGCATACATCTTCATGTTATCCTCCACTACGCTACAGTCTAAGGAGTCACTTTCCAACAGGTTTCTCAATCAATACTTCGTATGTTATTTATGAACCCCATATTCGATAGCACGCAGCCTGCGTAGACAACTTCCTCGCTGCAGTACTATTAAATTTCCACTTCATTCTTTTCTCATCCATACAGTTTCTGAAGACATCTTTTTCGAAAACTTGTCATTTATATTCTTCCATCAGAGTAAGATATAATTTTACACACTAATATAGAACAACTGGTAAATTATACACTACTTTAATTTTTTGAACAGTACCGATGAATAAGAAGATAACACTTTCTGAACTGCTATAATATCCTACATATCCAGTGCCACTGTTCAAGTAACTTCACTACGAGCCTCGATTCCTTTTAGTCTAGTTTTCTTTCTCAACGCATATGAGATCACCATGATGTTAGTGTGTGTGTGTGTGTGTGTGTGTTCCGCCAAGTCCCCAGTTCAACATAAACAAACACAAATTTTTACGAAATTTTGTATGAGCGTCATGAAATTAGAGGCCACCTTGCTGTTGTGGCTTTAAGCTTCATGTAATCGATTATAACCTCGAGATGCACGAAATTGTGTATTGGGAGCGACACTAGCGACACTTAATATAGTGTTCTGAAGTTACGTATGATAATAGCTCTAAGAAAAATACGGAATTCTGTTTAAACCTCTTTTTTAAATTGTAAAACAAAATGTCATTTACGTGAGATTTCTGTTTAGCTTTCGGTTTGGTGACGATAACTAATAATTCATGACATCCGTGACATTAGAATTTAGATGTGGAAATAAATCGTAAACTTAGGTGTAAATTACGTACAAATAGTTCATCAGTCAACAATATAGCAATGGGAAAATAAATCTGGGGTTACATCGCACAAATGCAACGTAGACAAAATCGGTGCTCAAGTAAATATTTTCCCCCAAACGACACTAATAATAATTCAGTTAAAATCATTCCTTTATTTATTTGGTGCTGAGCTCAACATCCAATGGCCAATTTCAAAGCCAGCATAAATACAAACAACAGCAATATACAACAAAGGACAAAACAAACAAGAAACAACAAAAACAAAGAAAACTGAATCAGTTTAGGCTTTTAACACTCATACAGGAACTCCAGAAATATTTGTAAACTTGCACGCTAAATATGCTGTTGAAACACACTCGGCTAATAATAATGACAATCTGTAACATATTTACAACTGCAAAGAAATGAAATTCGATTCGACTATATTTCGGTTGTTATGACTCTCTACGCTGTAGTGCAGCACGGTAATCCATGAGACAATTTTAATTTTATTGTGCAAATATAAATTTACATTATTTAAATGAGTCATTAAAGACATTAAAGCATATGACTTGTAGGTTCGTAGCACAAAATTAGGCGTTATGGTTTATACGAATATCCGGAACTCTTTTGTTAATATCGCTCTTTATAAAGTTTTAAAATATGAAGCTAATATTGTAGACTGAAGTAAAGTCTGCCAGAAGAGACGTCAATAACACTGGTGTAAGATGCCTCCTGTTAGACTCTTACAACGATAAGCTTTACTTTATGATCCAATAGATAAACAGGATCCTGGTCGCCCACGTCGGAAACGGAGTGATCAATTTAACCACGAAGCGACCCTTTGACTTAGACCTTGAGAGGAAGAAGCATCAGCAGCAAAATGGTCTTGAAATAACTTTCGTAGCCTTGCGATGTCAAATTCAGGCACAATTCTGAGAACGTTAAATTATATGTCCTAAACAGTAGGCTGCTTCAGGAATATTTGGAGGATGCATCGCTCCGTTTCTATAATAATGTGTACTTAGAAGTATTAACTTAAAAGCTTTAAGTCTAAATATAACCTTAAGTAGGAACTTTAGAGGCAGAAGTATCTGCCACTTAATTTAATACTTTTAAATACTTTCGGGTCCTGTAAGAATATTTAAATTGATGACGTATAAGCATAGATTTGATACAGAAGGCGAGGTGAGAGAGATATATTGTCAGAAAAGGCCTGAAAGAAACCACTAGGAATACAGAAACAGTCGTCCAGCCATTATGTTCAAACGAACTTGGGATTATTACCTTCCGCTAGCTACAAGCCCTTTGGGATCGTGTAGGTCAGATGGGCTACTCAGGCAGTAAGGGGAAAGTCCCGAGCATAGTCATCTCCGCCATCAATATGGCTTCTTTCCGTAACCTTAGAACAGTACCACGATATAAAATATATGGAGCTTAAGCTCTGATTTAATATACACCTTCATAACAGGGTGTTTAGGAACAGGAATATAGTTATCTCTAGCATCACATAGATACACGAGGCATTGTTATAACCCACTGATAATTCAACAAGAAGTTTCATTACATTTATAAAAACTTTGGTACTATTAACTGTCCTTGCTTCCACCCATATTCCTTTCTATTCCTACATACGAGTATTATGTATGTATGTAAGGGGTGGGCCATAAAAACCGGCCCTCGCACTGCGACCTTCAATGATCTAATGTGCTTCCCCTTGGATTAGCCCTTTATTAAACCTACACTTTTAATAAAGTGTAGAACCCTGCTTATGAGGGCGTCATAAAAGTCACTTGGTTCCATAAAAAACTGACCCAAGTGACGAAATCTTAAATAAGCTACGGCCTCACAACCACACAGGATGTGTGTGGCTGATTCATTTTCTTATAGGCACCTTTCACAGGTTGGGTTATCTGTCAGTCCCAACTTGAAAAGGTGTCCTTTTAGGTGGCAGTGACCAGTAACTAATCCTACCACTCATCTGAGTTGATCTTATACGAGTATTAATGAACGATATATCGAGGCCGACGTTTAACGCCATCACCCTCGAATAGCACGCATGAATAGTCAATTTTAAAAGTTTTCTTTGTATATTATTCTACACTTCACACATCCAAATTAAAATATTATAAATACGGAATAGTTACGATGCACTGAAGCAAAAAATGTTTTCGTGTTCTTGATCCATATAACTTACCTTCATGCGTTAACATTAAACAAGTTTTTGCTATGGTAACGCGAAATTGCGAAATTTCAGAGCCTTTATCGCACGATTGCAAAATGCTTTAACATATAGACAGATATTTGTTAACCGAATTGCAATAAGGGCCAATCTTATTAGTAGCTTAAAACTTGGATTGGCTAATTCGAATTACAGCTAGGGCTTACAGGCTTCATAGTTCACGTCTCAAAAATTACCTACCTGCAGTATGCTTTTGCAACTGAAGTGGCTTTACATCACCCAATAAATCGTGAATATTAAGATGTTTGGGATGTGTTCTCATGTAATTTGGTTGACAGGTACTACGTAGGTGACAATGTTTCAGATGAACCTGCTGCTTCCATCTTCAGAAATGCTGACATCTCTTTGCCGAACTACACGATGTCACATCCCGTTCATATTCACTGCTTTGAAAGTCTCCTCACAAAGCCTAACAATCCGTACTGACGGCTTCACGATATTCCCCCATCTTTTCCAGGCCAATGTAGGAACATTGCCATAAACCAGGCCATAGCTTCTTTAAAATCCTTACCTTTTCACTATTTCTAATTACCTTACCGTAACATTTTATGACACTTTTTCTTCAGATGCAAGTGCATCGTTAAATAAACCAAGAATAAATCAACTGAAGGTAAAGTAGGACACGATTTTTTAAACAATTAGAGGTTTTGGGCCTCTTAAAACAAGCTTTATTTTTGTGTCCACTCTAGCAAACTAAATCGTTCACTATCATGCTGTCTCCTCCACTGCCTCAACCTCCTAGTCCTCCTCCTCCTCCTCTTCTTCTCTGCATCTCTTCATGGCTTTGTCGTCTTCAGTTTCCAGATTAATCTATTCTTCCAGTCTCCATCTTTGAAACTTCGATCTTCCAACAAGGGCTAAAAATTTTCTATTTACATGTAGATCTCACTCTCCTCTCCCCCTCAGCCCCCCCCCAGTGGTCACCAGTGAAACGAAATTTTCTTTAAATTTTCGTTCTTCTTCCTTTCGATATGGCCATACAATCCAGCATTCCGTTTCCCGCGTTCCTTCCGAATGTCCAAGTAACATTTATTTTCTTCTATAATGTTTCATTACTCGAGCAATTTTGATTTGTGACTAGAACATCTTTAAAATAACCAAAATCAACACCATTCTTTATATTGTGAAGGTAATGTTTTAATTAAGCACTATGCCATGAAGACATATTGGAGAGTGGAGGTGTAGCTCCATCATTCTTGACTGAGGCACTAGATTGAGGCGAGTGATCAACTTCACGCTCTGGCCTCTTTAATGCCGGGGACTAAGGTCCCAGTATACATTACATAGGAGTCTTAACACTATGGGGAAGAGCGAAACCTTGCTTCTGTCGGGAATCGAACTCCGGTCGTCCAGTCTGTACCGACTGAGCTATCCCGGTTCCCTTGTTAATGTAATATAGAGCGGTATTTATACGCGTTGTGATTATGTAGAACCCCAGTTGAGATACAGAATAGCAGGCACTACGTGGTGGAAGTCATGGGAAAGAACAACTTTGATTTTATGATTAGAATTAGTAATTGATGAGCTGACCTTTGAGTGCAAAACCAACCGGCTATTCATGGATGTGGAACTAATTGGATTGTCTGTCTACAATTTCCGACACTCTGTTTCACCTCCCAATTTTGATTTTCAACAGACACCAGTGCTTCCGCGTTACACAAAGGTATTACTACAAACTCTTGTAGATCCATCAGAAATCAATATAGGAAACATGCGCTGCCTCCATAAATTATTCATACCAACATTCCCTATACATACAAGTACCAGATTTAAATACAGAACTTATTTTGACAGGTTTCATGATTTTCTATATAAATATATTCACAAATCTGACGCCATAATTTCTTCCAAATTAGGCTGAAGGATTTTAATTCAGAAACTTGCATTCTTACTAATTTCTGTTCGACAAATTTATTAACATTCTTCTAAAAATATTAATTAGTATTCTTGTTCTATAAAGTATAAAGGTAAAGTTGTACTTGTGCTTAACTAAGCACTACACCATGAAGGCGTATGAGGGAGTGGATGTATAGATCCAAATTTTCTTGACCTCTGTAGTAGTTGGAGGTGAGTGGTCAGCTTCACGTCCCGGCCGCCTTACCCCCAGGGAAAGAGCCCTCGGTATCAATTTTATAGCAGGATGGATGAACCTCAGAGCCGACCTGGACAACTTAAAAACGGTAATGAACCTTCGAGTTTTATAAAATACTGGGGAATTTTTGAGTAGCTGCAGAATTGGCGGGCCCTAAAGAACGGCTCAGTTCCATGAGTAAGTAATAGTAGACATAAAATAGCTTAACGATTATGAAACTCGGTGAGACGTGCAGATATGTGGTATGCCTATCCACTAGGCGTCACATATTTTCTGAGGTTTCTCAGCGTGGGGTACCATGGGGCAAACAATTAGCTTGCCAGGGGTAGCATAAGCTCTCTCATTCGTACTTCCAAAAGAGCACGGGGAAAAGAGAAATACATAAAGGCTATTGCTGTGAAAGCCAGAAGGAAAGAGTCCACGAGGAAGACCTAGACATGGTTCAGAAGATAACATTAAAATGGATCTTAGGCATGAGGTGGTAAGGACAGGATTAATCTCTCTCAAGATAGGGACCAGTGCAGCACATCCAATTTCTGAATAGTCTTCTTCTTCTTCTTCCTCTATTCCTGTTGCTCTCACTCGGAGCAGAGGGCGTCCGTGAAATGATGCAGGTCTTGATCTAAGAGATTCGGTAGGACTCCTAGGACGGGAATCAGCCCGTCTTAAGGCCACTACCTAACACAAACAGACTTCCATACTTTGAGTGGGATTCGAACCCACGATCCCAGTCTCCGAGTGGGCTTCTGCTATCAACCCTTCTCAAAGTAATATATTTTAAACATCCTTAAGATGGACAAAGCCCAAGATAATGTTTATATAATGAATAGACCGTTGTCACAGATGTTTCGGGAATTAAGCAAACTAAAGTTTCCTGACGGTGGTGTATAACACTCGGAATATTGGGGTTTTGGATTTTGATCATCGTCTGGTATTTTGAAGAGCATGACATTTCGGACACTGCTGGATCCATTAGAAACAGCTAACGTCAATCAGAGGACCGAAGGACAAAAACAGAACCAGTTTCCGAAACGTCGTGTTCTTTACAATACCGGACATGGACAAGATCAAAAACCCCAGCAATCCCGAGTGTTAGAGATTTACTTTCTTTGTTCGGTAACGGAAATTCCGTTCAACTTATCTCTAACGTCCTCTCGTTAATCCTATCATGCCCTGTGATTCTGAATCTTCCACTTGATTCTGTACACTATGTTCCTTGTTATAAATCTATAGCTCCATACAGTAGTATTATTGCCCATCACAACTTCTGTCAACTTCCTACCCTAACGATACTAGACCAGCTCTGTAAGTCATAAAGGGAACTCATTTTTTAACATTTATTTCTGTTTCCCCTCATTCTTCCCTGTTTTAATTATTTCATTGGTAGTGTAGCCGTCCGCCGACTTACAGCTGCCACGACTGTCGCTCGAGCTTGAGTTCTTAATCACAGGATACGGGTGCTTTGGAGATGGGAGCGGAACACACTTCGGGGTAAATAAATCCGGGATCTCCAGAACACACCTTGGATTGCAGTTTTAATTTAAAATTTCATTAATGATGAATATTTACATTATTCTCCTAGCTAGCCGCTCCGTCCGCCGACTAGCTACCACTACTCTTAAACACTTCTCTCTTCTCTATCCACATTCCAACTACTGTCCTCCTCTGCTCCCTATATCCGACTCCCCTCTTTACAAGTCCTCCAGTTGGCATCAGAAAAACAAAAAAATAACAAGAGAAATCCAAGGGTCGAGCCCGACATCTGCCCAACATTCGTATTTTTCGAGATGCCCATAAACCTCTGTAGGTCTTCAAGGAATCCAAGACCCCTCCTGGCCGGTCTCGCACACGGTCAGTTCATGGGTTAATGATATACTGGGAGTAAGCAGGCGGCGTTAGGGACAATAGCGGCACCCTTAGCCTAAGGAGGACAATAGCGGAATTACAACTTGACGGTCCCGGGATGGT
>NW_019735556.1:202802-361307 GCF_002891405.2 Cryptotermes secundus | reverse complement strand
CGTCATCAGTAGCGACTTGAAGCACAGAACAAATGATGCTCGAGATGGTTCAAGTTCGTATAGCAACAGGCGTGACCAGAGTGGTTTGAACGGCTGCTGTACTGCGATGTGGAAAGCAAATGGAAAAACTACCACATTATCACTTTTCCTGGATAGTCTCTTTCCAAAAACAGAAGATCGCATTAAGTGGAGGAACTGTTTTGGAAGAGATTGTGGACCTGTCGTCTGACAGATTACTGATGAATGAATGAAGTAGTTCATACCCTTAATTATATAATTTTGACGAGGGACGTACGGTTACAGTAGTTTGTCTTCAGACAAATATAATGCATGCTCTTCTATCAAATTAAGATATAATATAAATTAAATATTAGTAACATTAATGCTAGGCCGCGCCATAGCTCAAGCGGTTAGTCGCTGGCTTCCCACCGCGGCGGCCCGGGTTCGATCCCATGTCTGGTCAAGTGGGATTTGTGGTGGACAAAGTGGCGCTGGGGCAGGTTTTCTCTGAGTGCTTCGGCTTCCCATGCCAATCTTCATTCCACCAATTGCTCCACAATCACCCTCACCTATCATCTGGGGCTGGTACAATAGGCCAGAAGTGGCCGCAGTAAAAGGGACTTAGTCTCACCCCACTAGCAATAAAGAAAACATTAATGCTACTCGTAAATGATCTCGTAACCCTATTTTATTTTTTTTAATAAGGAAAGTATTCCAAGAAGTACAGAATGATTCTAAATTATTCTCGTGGTTTCTGTTTATAGACCATGGAAATTCCGACAATAATTTAGAATCATTCCGTATTATCGCTCTGTAACGACAGATGTTTGAGACCTAATATACACATATAAACGGGATAATCCGACTGTTTCATAAATTGCCATATACATTTATAGATGACGTGAAAAGGAAACTGAGGAAGGCTGCTTGATCATATGTTTCGTGACACGACGTGGGAAATATTTCGCGTGACGTCACAGCTATAATGTGTTTCATATAAAAAGAGGGGCTATAATATTTCTGCGTAATTAAAATGAATCGGTCTCTTCATAATAAACAACATAGGAACATGCAACTGCTTTTTGGGGGTTATTTAGGCGTTTTTTTTTTTATTTTATGCTTTATAAACACGCATGTGAATTGCTTTGTTTCTATATTCTAAATTCAAATCAATTCAATTTGTAACGGAGGCCTACAGTTTGTCATTCGTGTGGAGGTCTTATACATCAAATCTAATGTTTTCAGAGTTATATTGTTTTCTAAGAACTTCAAAAGAAATATAACGTACTGTATTACAGAGGAATAATGCGCTCAATATTCCTAATGCATATTACTTTCTTGCCGGAAAGGAAAAAGGACAAAATATTATATAAATTCGTGCTGAACTATTTCTGAGGAAATAGCTGTAATATAGTCAGATTTATAATATGCTTCGAATCTCTACCAACAATTTAAAGTCATTCACGGAAGCAATTTTAGTGGGAGCAGTAAGGTCGAAATAACTTTAAGAAGAAACTCTTGTCATACTTCAATCACGTAGATAGCCCGAAACCCAGATTACGGGTACATTACAAGCAACAAAATGGCTGAATCTTGTTTACACTAACAGACGTCACAAACAGAAGCTTCAACTCTCCTAACAACACAGGCCCATTATTTTAGTTGACCCTGAACAAATATAAGTACAGGCCCTTAACCCACTAAATGTTGAACATTTTAACATAAAATGTAACGGATTATATTAGATGTTCTTTACATATTAGAAAAGAACGCCTTATGTGAAATTCAAGGCTCTCTGCCTGTCTGTTTATCTGTGACCTAGTATCACCGCCTGAACTGCTGAATAGATTTTCTCAAAATTCGATACTGGAGAGTTTCACTAAACGTTCAGGTGAAATTCCTATTTTGCGGCTGTAATGAATCAAAATATAACCTGGTTTTCATAAGGTCATAAATAAAATTTCCCATAAATCCATAAACCCTTCCACAAGTTATTTTGAAATTAGATATGGTAGCCTTCCACTAATAATCATTTCATTGTTCCTATTATCATAAGTATATAAAAAAGAAAAAAACTGTTCCTGTGCTTAACTAATTATGCACTACGCCATGAAGATGTATGGCGGAGTGGACATATAGATCAACATTTTCTTGACCTTGGCACTAGTTGGTGAGTGGTCAGCTTAACGCCTCGGCGGCTTTACCCCCGGGGAAAGTGCTCCCAGTACCAATTGGATAGGAGGTTTGGTGAACCCCAGAGTTGGTCTGGACGACGTGGAGAAGAGAAAATTCTTGACCCTACCGGGACTCGAACTCCAACCTTTCGGTTGTCCAGCCAGTAGCCAGTTGCTATACGACTAATATGTTCAAATAAGTTTAAAAAATAGCAGGTGATAGTTTTGTATACTTCTTCCTGTAGGAATATAATATTTCCATTCTTATTTATGTACATATATTCAGGTTGATGAAGACCACAGGTGTTCAGTTTGAAATGCCCACACTGGTAGGGTTGATTCCACTGCATTGAAAAATCGTACCGTATTAACTCGTATAAAATATTTAGACATTTACAATCAATTCTTATTGTCTTCTCATCTGTCTCCAGAGATGAAAATTCTCAGCGAATTTCTCTGCGTTTCAATGTCCATACCACCTCCATTTAATTCAAGCTACATTCTCACCCAATTACTGAGCTAATAATACTCAAATGACCGATCTGCGTACGTTACTTCATTACATTATATCAACTTCGTACTTATTATATATCAGATGAAATGATCGGATAATTGATATGAAGTGAAATATAAAATATAATTTTACCTGTAGTTTTGTAGTTTTGTAAGAGAACGTATAGAGTGACGACGTTTGAAAACAGGGTGCTGAGGAAAAAATTTTGATCACAGAGAAAAGAAGTGACAGAAGATAGAAGAAAAGTGAACAGTTTGAAGCGTCATAATATGCACTCTTTGTCAGATATTAGTCTATCAGAATGACGGAATCAGCGACATTTATATGAAACGGAATATAGAACAAATGGAAGGCAAAAGGAGTGCATAAAAGTTTTGGTAGGAAAAGGTGAAAGAAAGATACTAATTGGAAGACCTAAGTGTAGGTGGAAAAACAATATCATAATTTATCTAAAATGAATAGGATGGGAGGCTGTGGACTGGATTCGTCTGGTTTAGAGCAGGGATCAGTGACAGGCTCTTGTTAAATGTGAATAGAATGAGTTCCATAAAATTCTGGACATTTCTTGAGTCGTTGAACAACCATTATCTAAATTATCTAATAAAAACTGGCTTAGCTCCATGAGGTGGTTAGTTAGTTAAAACTGGTAAGGATTGGTGAGCCGGTCACGGTAGCCGAGCGGTCTAAGGCATGCACTGTCTTCGCTCGCTCGGAAGCCGGGATCGTGGGTTCGAATCCCACTCAGGGCATGGATGTTTGTGTGCGTTTTTCTGTGTTTGTGTACAGGTAGAGGCCTTGCGACGAGCTGATCACCCGCCCAAGGAGTCCTACCGTATGTGTAAGATCTAGAAAAACCGAAGTGAAACGGAGAAGTTAATGGAGGTAGGCCTAGGCCCACTGGGGCTGTAGTGCCAAGGAATAAAAAAAAAAGGATTGGTGAACAGTATAATTTAAATTTTCACCCAGATATATTGAAAAAATTCAAGTCGTCCAGACCGGCTCTGCGTTCCACCCAACCTCCTATCAAATTGGTATTGGTGGTTCTTTCTCCGGGGGTAAAGCGCCGGGGCGTGAAGCTGATCGCTCACCTCTAGATAGTGCCGAGGTCAAGAAAATGTGGACCTATACATCCACTCCCTCATACACCTTCATGGCGTAGTGCTTCATTAGTTAAGCACAGGGACAACTTTACTTTTTATATTGAAGAATTCACGAAATCTTCAATACACGTACAAACATGCGGTGCCCCTTCCTAGTCTCAAAGAGTACGAGTATATTTCAAAGGCAAAGCAGAAGTGTAACTGATTAATATAACCTGCCCGATTAGAAGAGCAAACATATATCATATTAATCTGTCGTTACGTAATTTGATCTACTTCCCACTCAACATCTTACACATTCGGAGAACATTAATTTGGCAGGTAATTAAAGTCCTTCATAACGTATTTCCCAACGCTGACATGTATTTATTTGCATAACTAACACATTTCAGAAGCTATCTGATATGTCATCTCCGGAAACCTTTGTGCCGCCTTTGAAGGCCAGTGTAAATTAAAGAGAAGACAAGCAGGAAGGGAAGACTAGACATATCTCATTTTAAGGGGAAGGACGACGTTAGAAATTCGCACGATGTATGAATCATTCGTAAACGCTTCTGTCAAAACGATAATAATAAATCTTGAGCATAATTAAAACGCCAGCTCATAAAAATTCCATTACGATCCCACCATCCCTTCGCTATAATATTCAAAAGATACGACGTTACGGTTCCTGATTGTAACCTTCACAGTCGATACAGCCTTTGCTCTTGCATCTTTCCAGGTAGAGCACGTGGCGGTGCAAAGGAGATATCTGAAGACGCTCTGAACTTGAGAATGAGGTGACTTCAGAGTGACACCAACCAATAGATCTTCAGTCAAACAAAATGAACAAGGGTCTTGTGTTCCTGTGTTACTTCCTGTACGGTGAGTTAACCGATTCCATATGAAACTCTTCTCGACAATTCATGTGTGAAAGTGATATCCCACAAATTAACTTGAGTTACCAACTTTCAAGAACAAAATATCTTCCACACTTTGAACACGATTTTCTTTATGCCCCAGTTTCGTCGCCATTTATAGGACTGTCACGTTTTAGTTACACATGGAACTGGAAACAAAAATTTCGTTATGTAGGATTTGAGATTCTCTTAACGGTGAATTCAAGAATTCTGTCTTCTAGGATATAACGCCGTGTAGTCCACTGAAAGTCAGCAGACGTTTCGGAGGAAAATACCGCTTATTTCTTCAAGGCCGAAGAATAAGCAAAACAACAGACCAGCATACAGCACTTACCATTCAGAGCTCTGCTTGATGCCTACTTTACGCTAGCTTCTTGCTTGTCTTATTTTTCGACCTTGAAGATGGAGGCGATATGCTACTCCGAAATGTCGGCTGATTTTAAATGGACTACACGTCGTGATATCCCAAAAGACAAGACTTTTTAAACATATCTTTTACTGGTACTGTATTCTGGAATGTATTTTAAGTTGCTTTTTAACGATGCTGCCAGTATCAAAACTATTTAGCGTTGATGATAGAACGATTACTTAACGTGGAGCAGCTGATGGAATGGGGAGGCTTTCTAGTATGACGTTTCAGATGAATGTACTGCCTCCATCATCATGTTCCAAACGAAAACCAAGCAAGCAATCAGCAAGAATAAGTAGCAAGCAAATGTAATAACATTTCATTATCCGTATTTTCGAATGTTAGTCCTTAGAATTTTAAGGACTCCTCAAAACACCCCTGATGTCTTGCTAGACTCGCTGTTCCATCTGGCTACATATCAAAGCAACATTATATGGAGACAGGTAAACTCTTACTAAAATGTATCTGCTTGTCTCATCTATATAGACCGCCTCTGTGGTCTAGGACCCACAGATCTAGAGGTCCGGGTTCGATTCCCAGCGCGACCAGATTTTCTGAGAAAGTAGTGGGTCTGGAACGGGGTCCTCTCAGTCTCGTGAGGATAATTGAGGAGCTATTTCAAGGATATAGGGGCTCCAGTCTAGAAAACCGAAATTAACTGCCGTGGGGATTCGTTGCGCTGACCAAGCGACACCCTCTATCCTCTAAAGTTTGCAGTAACTTCGCCGACAAGCGACGGTCGCTCGGTCGGTGCGAACTCAAGCCACGGAGCTTGTTTCTGCAAGCCCCTACAAGACTCACGACCAGTAATTTTATTTTGTCTGAACACTTACGGTTATAGTCCTTATGCAACATCCTCTCTGATGAGAGGATGGGTCTGTCGTTTACAATATCTGCAGGCCCTCGCCAGCGCAGTCATTCTCATGTTCGAGTCCCGCAGGGCTCATGACCACATTTTACTCTCTCAGATTCGAGATTTCCCCAACCTGCAGAGCCAGGTCCCCGTGTTTATATCACCCAGGGACAGGGTGACCCAGTTATAACTCCAGGCACTCGGTTCCATTTTCGTCGCCTCCTAGGGCTCGCAGGGCTACGGTGGAAGTATTCGACGCCTCTTCCACTCGAATCTTAGCCAGTTCTCTACAGTATTATGTATGTATGTATGTATGTAGGTATATATATAATCTGTTGACGAAAGTTTGTTAGATAAACCGAGAACAAATCCATGAACTGACTGGTGAACCGGTCAAGTACTAACTATTCCTGCTTTCTATTCGAGAAGTTCTGGGTTCAAATCTCAGCCAATATATCAGCGATCCTGAGATTTCCTTAATTCTCTTTTTGGCATTTTCCAGCACAAAATTTCCAATTAGGCAACACTGATTAGTTCTGCTCATTATTCATCAGCAATTTTGCCATTTTATGCTATATTATCTCAGCTGTTGAAATGACCTTAAGTACATCATATATAGAAATAAGAATGTGTGTAGGATGTGCTCTGAAAGATTTCTAATGGAACCTGCGTAGCAGTGAGAGCAGCTAAGTCCTTCAGATGATCCAGTGCAAGGCAAACAAAGCGCTTCCTGTTACTTCTAGCCGCTTGCATCGCTGACTGACAATCTCGTTACGAAAGATGACTGAATATAACAGCGGTTTTGGAAGGAAGGAGTTTAACATAAGCAGAAATTGCTGTTGAGGAGTCGGCTGGTCTGGTTCAAATCCAAGTTAAAACAGTACATCTTATTTGTAATTTCATAAAGATATGTTGAAGTCACGTCGGAAACAATGTGTTATGCAAACGAACGGTTTTCTCTGTATATAAAAATGCTTTATGTTATAATCTAGCACAAGTTAATTACTGAGAATCACGGAGAAAGACACACTTTCTCTTATTTTGGATGTTGTGATATAATAAAAGGCACTGGTATGCCATGTTTGCTAGAAACGTTACGTCTGAACTTAAACTCAAAGGCAGAAGGTGACACTTTTAATTACTTGCAGGTCTTTAATGACTATTAATAGTAGGCCCGTATCCGCGCGGAGCTAAAGCGTACTAAGGAAGTAATAATAGGCAAGAAATTCTGAAAATACCTTCCGATGCTTCCCTTTAAATTTCTCGATTTATACACGCAGGCTAAATGAAATAATGAGATTTGCTGTACTAGTTACTTAATTTTGTTTTGAGTTGCCGTGAACTCTTCATATTCTCATTATCTTTAAACTGTCAGACGTAACCTCAAAATTTCGCATTAACGCTGCTTTCATAATTCTTATAGCATAACAATTTATTAACAGTTATATCTATGGTTTATTTTGCAAATTCATTTACAGCAGTCCACTATGTATCGATACATCCTTATAAATATAGAATTTTGCAACGGGCTGATCCCCGTCGAAGGAGTCCTGTTGGGTAATAGATCAAGAAACTGAAAAAACGGCCAAGGCTCGTCAAAGGGCTGTAGAGCCATAGATAGATAGATAGATAAACAGACAGACAGATAGATAGATAGATAGATAGATAGATAGATAGATAGATAGATAGATAGATAGATAGATAGATAGAAATAGGTAGTTTCGGTTTACCATAGTAAACTTAAAATGTCGAAGCGTTAAAACGTTATACTAAGGTAATTTAAGTAGCAGGACAAGAACGAGCGAACAGTCTTTGAATGTATCATGCCCATTCTGCAAGCACAGATACGATTTTGATGTAGGTAAGTAAAGCATACATAATATTTGACATGGTATGTAATGTAGTTCGCCGATCACAACGGCCGCGCGGTCTAAGACATGAACTTTCTTCGTCCGCTCTAACGCTGGGATCATGGTTTCGAATCCCACTCGAGGCATAGATATCTGTATGCGTTTATTCTGTGTCTGTGTTGTTTTGTGTGTGTAGGCAGAGGCCTTGCGTTGGGCTGATCCCCCGTCCAAGGAGTCTTACAACATTCCGCCAGTGAGACACAGTTTCCATTGTTGCGTGTAGGAACTTGTTAACCTAACCGTTGCCTGGCAACGGGTTGATCAAATCCGTTACAATATAATTGGGACTATTTCCACTTTAATTTTTTCGTCGAAACTGTCAAGAACCTCTTATGGCAGGTACCATCTTTTTCTGAGGAAAAAATTCCTTTATTAATAAACGTATTTAATCATTTACAGATGTAAGGGTCATTCCTGGCTTTTCTTTAATTAGTGATGCAATGCCCTTAAGTTGTTGTTGAATTTAGAAAAAGTTATAAACATATATGCATGAATCACAACGCTCTTAATTAAAATGAACCAATTAATTTTACTATTCATCTTTAAATTATTCCATCGTAAGTTGTATTTTTATTTCTCAAAATTAGTCATTGTTTTCTCTGGAATCTCGTACACTATAATAACTAGGATTGTTTTAATATTATTTTCAGCGTACCGTTGGTTTCAATTGGCCTTTTTCTGTTGTATGTATAGCTGAGGATCTATTTAATTGCGGGCTTTGATACTGAAGCTGTTGAAATTTCGTCTTCCGCTACCAGAAAACTATTTGGTTAGTTAGCTGCTTATTCATTCAGATGATGCCACATAAACCGAAAACTTAAAGGGAGAGAAATCTTTGCCCTTGGCAAAAGGATAGGCAGAAAATAGCGGCTGCTCTCAGGAATTACAACTCAAATAAAGACCACGCCTGTAGCATTTCTTGCTTTTCCCCTCAACTTCCTCTGTAATTGCATGCCTCACTAGTCAAGGCTGTTAGTGTTGCATGTTCCATCAACGCAACTGTAGACATGTATCACACGCAAACTGCCACGGTGCGTGAGTCAGAGCTGACCCTCAAAATACATATGTCCGGTTGTAGAGAGCTTATACACAAACCATCGAAAGTCGCAAGTGTGGAGGATTAGCCCTGCTGTTTCGTACTGCACTGTACACCAGTCTGGGGTAATTCTCAAGTATATTCTTTGCAATTTTAAAAACGTTCTGTCACTGATGGACCGCCTCTGTGGTCTAGTGGTCAGAATTCCTGGCTACATATCCAGAGGTACTGGGTTCGATTCCAGGCGCTACCAGATTTTCAGATAAGTAGTGGGTCTGAAACGGGGCCCACTCAGCCTCGTGAGGATAACTGAGGAGCTACCTGAATCGAAAAGTAGCGGCTCCGGTCTAGAAAACTAAAATTAACGACCGTGGAGATCCGTTGCGCTCACCACGCGACACCGTCTCTCCTCTAAAGTTGGCACTAACTTCGCTGACAAGCGGCGGTCGCTCGGTCGGTATAGTTCGCTTGCGGACTAAAACCACGGAGTTTTTTTTGTCAGCGATGTTCATTTATTGCAAACAAAAATATAATGCCGGTCAATGCTGAAACAACAGAACAGAGTTGTATGCTCCTATTCTGCTCCTTATTATACCAGTGAATAGCAGATATGACACTTACAGAGATACACAAATTATTTCGTCTTGCATGAGTACCGGGGGCCCTTTTCCAAGGGTACAGTGGCCATATTATGAAGCTGACTGTTCAAACATGGTGGAGCTATACCACCATACCAAATATTCTTTTATGGAGAAGTGCTTTGTTTAATTAATGAAATACAGGAAAAACTTTACGTTTAGCCTGTGCACTACACTGAAAACGGATAATTTTTTGTAATATAATAATTTTGCGTTACGAACCAAACTCTTTGAAGGGAATGAGAGTTTATAGAAGATTTCGGAATTTTTACGAAGTCTTCATGTTGAGACCGAAGCGAATACATTGAGAAGTTAAAGTTACCCTGTGCTTAATCAAATAAATAGCACGCCATAAATGTCAAAGGGGAAGTATAGATTCAAAATTGAAAATAACATATCTGACAGACAATTCAGAAGGATATACAGTGGAGTATGAAGCAATAAGGGTAACCTCCTGAACTGTAACACTCGGTGTTTTGTGAATAAGAACCCCATTTTAGGCGTCTGCACAAGGTGGTCACTTGTCAGATTCACGCCACTGCCGCTTCAACCCCCGGGGGGAAACCCCAGTACATGTTGCTGGACTCAGAAGCCGGACTGGACGCTTCGAGAAGTGCAATTTTCTTCCTCCTGCTGGGTATGTAACCTCGCCAACTTTGCCACCCAGCCGGTAGCCTAATCGCAGTATAGGTTGAGAGCAAATTTAGAATTTTTTATGATGGTGTAAAGCATTTATTTAAACTTTTATTTAGGACTTCGTCCATCCCTACAAAGTAGCTCTACCGAAAACCCGATGGCGTATTCAGATTGCGGGGGTTATGTACTTTGTCCGTCGTCAGGTATTCTAAAACCTAGAGGACGCAACATTTCGGAAACTGGACCTCTTTCCATCCTCAGATGATGGGAAGACACACCATCAAAGCGATTATAAGTTGCTCACGATCAAGTGTGCCCTATGGAGTTAATCAGTTATTTTCGTTATATTGCACGACTAATATTTATCGAAATTAAATTTTCCCTACGTCTCTGTGTGGGCTCATAATAACACGTTTAATCGAAAACCGTTCAGTGATTTCTAAAATGAAATATGTGGACAAGTGTATATGCATCCACAATCTTACCGTAATTTTATATATATATATATATTTATTAGCAATCAGAATAAAATACATTCTTTTAGCTAATTTGCTAATTTAAACACCGTCCTCGTGTGCGATCTTACCGTAATGACTTCATTTTATTCACTGCGTTCAAATATCACGAAACCTAATCTGGACCATCGAGTAGTATCGTGTAGAGGCAGTCCTCCATAATTATAAGTATAATATACACGTTAGCCAGGTTAGCAGAGATTTTGTGTTGTTTTCCTCAGTCCTTCCAGTAGCATGTCGCAATAGTAAGGTACAGCTTTGGCCGGGCCATAGCTCAAGCGGTTAGTCGCTGGCTTCCCACCGCGGCGGCCCTGGTTCGATCCCGGCTATGGTCAAGTGGGATTTGTGGTGGACAAAGTGGCGCTGGGGCAGGTTTTCTCCGATTACTTCGGTTTCACCTCCCAACCTTCATTCGACCAATTGCTCCACAATCGCCCTCACCTATCATCTGGGGCTGGTACAATAGGCCAGAAGTGGCCGCAGTACAAGGGACTTAGTCCCACCCCACTAGCAATAAAAAAAGGTACAGCTTAACACTATTTTCATGTCAATATTTTCACATCAAACGAGATGATACCACCATGACTTCCTTCTCGTTGAATAATATATAATCTCTGAAACCGAGTACATGTCGTTAAATTACCTAGGAATCAGCTGAAACGAAACCTTATGTTTCCCTTCTGATCTGACTCGTCGAGGACTGACTTCCGCCTTGTAGAATCTAAATGCGATGTCTGATATTTTTGCATGTAATAAAATATATACTTCAGTTCCTAGCTCAGTTTATCTGATTTATGTCAAACAAATAACCATATCGAAGTTTTGATGTCATTAATTCAGCTGAATTTTATCCTGTTCACGCCTCTCCTTCTCTGGTAATATTCATAACTTCGTAGAACCTTGCATGTTACCGCACAATAGTTCATAATTCTACTGTGACGTGCAGGTCACGCAAACCAACTTACATATCACTAAGGTATGTGAGAGGTGCGTGTTACTCTTGCGTTTATGATATAGCCTAATATACTTGCCCAAAGTGGCAATGCTGCCTCAGATAACTGGAAGGGCTTACAGCACCGAAACAATTGTTACCAGAACTTTCTGCAAGTCACAGAAAACTTCAACTGAAAACTTTCAAAGAATACTGACACGTGTTCGGGGTTCCGTGATTGATAATAACGGGTTGTCAATTGGATTATTGGATTTATTGGACTACTTATATTACAGTCACTCTTAATTACAATCAATTATAACAGCTCACAATCAATGACTGCCTAAAACACGCTCTATTATTTATTAAAATAGGAGTGTCTTTTCTTCTGCTGTGACTGACCCGGTCACTTCTTCAGCTTCCGTCGTCCGCTGGTTAACACTCCACAGCTGAACAGTCAACTCAACTCAACTCCTGAACTGAATTGTTGGACTGAATTCTGAATTCCGCTACGACTGACTCCGAATCAAAAGTCATGTTATGACCGACGGTCAGTCGGCCGGTCTATCTTAGAGTAAAGCACCCATCTGGGGCTTAAGACCAGATATTTAATACTGTATGACAGTTGGCAGGCTTGTTGATGTGGGGCGCTCTCTCTGACGAGAGGACGGGTCTGTCCTTTGCCAGAGTTACAGTCAGCAGTAATCTCCGGATCGAAGTCAAAGTCAAAGTCACATTGCGACTGACGGTCAGTCAGTAAGTCTTGGTGTCGAGCTCCATCTGGGGCTCATGACCAGATATTTATTACTGTTTGACAGTTACATGTTGTCTCTTGTGGGGCGCCATCTCTGACGAGAGGACGGGTCTGTCTTTTGTAGATGTTGTTGGTCTTGCCAGCGCTGTCTTTCTCGGACCCGAGTCCCTTGGGAGTCGCGACCATATTTTACTGTCTCAGATTTGAGACTTCCCTTTTCTTCGCCTCCTACGACTCGCAGGGTCACGGTGGAGGTATCTGACCCCGCCTCCACACGTGTTACCCCTATATAACCTCGAGACGAACCGAATGGAGATCACTACCAATAACAGTTCCTCAGTTATTCTGTTTATCCGTTGCTACGAAACGTGTGTTAATTTCGTAGCAACTGTCTGGTTTTCAAGAGTTTACGAATTTGAGTTTTCGTATCTGTGTTCCGTAACCAGTTGGTTTCCAAGAATCGATCTCTTCGTGACAACGTACTTGCCAACTCGATTCCCAGAAACGGCCCACCTATCACATTATGTTGGATTTGAATTCTTCATCGGTGCGGTATCTTGGATCTGATGTTGTATAATTCCTTGGAAATTCACTGACGGTTCGGGTGAAGTACCTCAAGAATTGAGAAGCAGTCTGAGCACAATAAATTTGGTTCATATGTTCATTTGAAAAAGGAGCCCAGATGGAACCACGAGGAAGAGCCTTCTCCTCAGATCTATTCATCTTCTCTGGGCTCCTTTAAGAGGCTTATATTTGAACCATGTTTTCTAGGCTAGGCTCGGTGTCCGGTAAATTCTGAAGGAAAGGAATTGTTTTGTCTTGGTTGACGTTCATGTTCTGTAGCTGCTCCAAAATTGCTTGTAACGCTGGTTCCAACTTCTACCTGACTTCTGATACTTGTAACATTTGCCTTGTTCTGGAGCAGTTATCTACAGTTGGTCACAAACTTGACGTCAGTCTGTTCTAGCTTTCTACAATTACACTTGTATATCATTGCATTCTTCTGTACTTACTTTCACTACCTTGCATCTGACAATATGCAACTGACTGCTTGCTTTTCACAGCACGTCCTGCTCCACCACACAAACACTACAAGCTGCTACTAAGGTGTCTCTCTTTGCCTCGTGACTTTGTTTTCATACAAATTATATTTCCAGCGTAGTCAGTAAGTCATGAAGTAAGATGAATTTGTGGAAGTTGCGACAAGAGGAGAGAAGTCGGGAAATTTCAGCGGCGATGCGTGCGCACAAGCTGTCATGTGACCCGCACCCAGTCCGTGAGACAATAGGACGGTATCTGCATATTAATTGTAGGGGAAAATATATAGACCAAAGAAATTAAGTCAAATGAAAATTTTCAGAATTGATGTCTTCACCTTGTAGTTTTTGGGTAAATATATCTATGATATTGAAATTGTGAGATACAAGAAATGCATATTTTCTGTACATTTAGGACTGAAACTTCCTAGGTGTTATACGAATCGATCATTGCATATATAGGACTCGCTTACAGAACTGTTCCAATGGAAGACAGTGAGAGAACCCCAGAATTCTCTAATCGAGATTATAAACCTGTTACTCTCACTCCCCGAAAACAACTCACATATGCTTATTGATCAGAGCGTGCGAGATACGCCTCAAGGAATGTATCTACAAATTACAGTCAGTAATTTAAACGTAATGGACGGTCACGGTAGCCGAGCGACCTAAGGCATGTACTGTCTTTTCTCGCTCAGACGCCGGGATCGTATGTTCGAATCCCACACAAGGCATGGATGTTTGGTATGTGTATGTGTTTATTCTGTGTTTGTATTGTCCTGTGTTTAGGTAGAGGCCTTGGGACGAGCTGATCACCCGTCCAAGGAGTCCTACCCTCTGTAAAATGATCATGAAACTGAAAATCAGAGGCCAGGGCCCAAGGGGGTTGTAGAGACAGTGAAAAAAAAAAATAAAAATAACGTAGAACTGTGACTCACATCCAGGTTTCAGCTGAGATCTAACGTTCCAGGTTTGTCCTTGCGTGAATGTAATTAAGACATGTATTATCCATAATTTAAATGAGAAATTGCATAATATATTGTTCTCGAAACATCTGCGTGACACTGAATGCTAATTTTTACATATCGTAATGCTTTATCTGAACTATTTCAACTAATATCTACTTAATGTTGCAGATTTTCACGTATATAAATTACGCTTCAAATGGTCGAGACACGTAGAATGTATGACAGAAATAAGAACTGCAAAATAATTTTGACGGAAAACCTCTGTATAAAATATTGGATATAAATGTTACTGAAATTCATACTCCCATTGTGCTCTACTTAACGCTGTAAATTTTTCTTTGAGATGAGAAAAGTAGCATGATATGAGACATTGCTGAGAAATATTAATTCGCATACCACTCTGTGAGACTCCAGATAAGACGCAGGCATTCACAGGAAATTACTATCGAAACTGACGTGCACCAGATGCATTTTACGGTTCCATATTTTACTCACCATTTGAATGACATCGCCGTTCAATGACAATAAAGTTCGCGAACTCATCGCAGTGAAAGTGCTACAACCTCGTTACTGAATATCATTGTGCTTGCCTTCAAAGTACTCCCCTTGGAGAGCTATGCACCTATGTCAGCGCCTAGTCAACCCTTCAAAACAATTTTGGAACTGGTTTTGTGGCATGACCTTCACAGCTGTCGTCATATTCCTCAGTGATTCAGTATTGAGGGGGTGGGTTTCTCTATGCACCGCGACTGATAGTCTATTGTACATCCCCCTTTTAATTTCTACCGTCTCCATCCCCTACCGATACTGGTGCTCGCTATCAGCCCCTTTCTGCCAGCGAGGTTTCTACCCTCTACTTGGCAGTGGTATCTAATAGTCCCTTTCTGTCAGTGAGGTCGTCCCTCCTCTGGCAGGGGTTCCTAGTCCCTTTCTGCCAGCAAGGTTTCTACCCTCTATTTGGCAGTGGTATCTAATAATTAGTCCCTTTCTGTCAGCGAGGTCGTCCATCCTCTGGCAGTGGTACCTAACACTTCCCCATCTATCGGAGGCATTGGAAACTATTTGGGCGGGAAACTTTTTGGCCTAATTTAGCTCAGAGGCCTCCTAGAGGCATGAGGTTCTTTTACTTGCCGCAAATCTACGACACGGGACCCACGGCTTAAAGTCCCTCCCGGAGGACTTGTTCCCTGAATTTTTCCTCACTTAAAAATTCCACGACCTCCGCCGGGTTTGAACCCGCGTACCTTGAGTCATGAGGTGGGAACGTTACCCCTAGACTACGGAGGCCGCTTGTCGTCATATTACTCCTGATGTCATGAAGTGTCATCAAAATGCCTTCCTTTCAATATTTCCTTTACTTTCCGGAAGAGAAAAAATATTGAGGAGCTAGAACCGTTGAATAGGGAGGGCCTTCCAGCACAGTTACTTGTTTACTAGCAAAAGCTCCCAAACAAACAGTGCACCAATTCCAGCTCCGTAATTCTCGGCGACGACAAACAGAAACACATTCAGACAATAATAAACGTCACTCAGAAAGAGAATGCCATAGATAAAAAACAACATAGCTGTGAAACGCTGATATGTCAACATCATCAAATAATACCGAGTTTTCTGCCCGCTGTTGCCACAGCAAGCACATGGTGGCAAGTTCGGGAACTTATTCTCAGACCTCGTGTACACTAGTGATTACCTTTCTTGAGGTGATGGGTTGAAGTCATGAGAGAAAAAAGTCAAATTTAGCTGCAATGTTCAAATTTTTGTCTACGTTTAATTGCCTCTTCTTTCAGCACCCGTTGTAACTGTTAATCCAAATATAAAAAATGGGAGGATACGCTAAAAATTTTGCGGCATTCATCGTCAAATAAAACATCACGATGCAGCAATCTTATTTTTAAAGTTTAAATTTTTTCTCGCATTTCTGATACTGGATGCTGGGGTCGCTATACATTAACTTCGATTTTCCTTTTCATATATGAAACTTTACTGGATAATATTTCACTTTCTGTCTTTCTTACTATGGTGTAAATCGGTTTAACATTATATTAATTTCAGACATCTTCTAAGTATGCTTATTGCGTTTTCACATTGCCTAATAATAATATAAGTACCAGTAAAACAGTTTATAAAATTATTATTTATTTCAATCAGGAAAATAGAGGATGGAGTAAAAATAATGCAGTGACGCATCGTATCAGAAAAATGAGGAGTCACTTTCCTACATATCATGTTTTTTCCGAAAAATTAAGTGAGGTTATCTTCCCTGGCCGATCACAGTGGTCGCGAGGCCTAAAGCACGAACTGTCTTCGTTCGCTCGAACGTTAGGATCGTGGGTTCGAATCCCACTCAGAGACATGGAAGTTTGTGTTTGCGTTTGTTCCATGTTTGTGTTGTGCTGTGTGTAGACAGAGACCTTGCGATTGGCTGATCACTCGTCAAAGGAGTCCTATCGTCTGTGTAAAAGAGATTATGAAACTAAAGAAGAGGCCAGGGCCCAACAAAGGGCTGTAAAGTCATTGATGAATGAATGAATAAATATATTTCCTTCTTTCTTATTAGGCGTGTGTCATTGATGACAGTGGCAAAAAAATTTAGTAGTTTTCATTACAGCTTGAGGGATTAAAGTATCTTACTAATCCAACTACTGCCTTACTTATTACTGCGTAATATAAACCCAAACTCCGATGCCTCATTGTTTAAAGCTAATATAAAGAATGGGCTTAATTCTTATGAAAATTTTTTATCGTCTGCATATTATGAAGTAATCCTTGGGAGAAATAATGATATCTTGCAGCATCTATAAAATTTTATGGCGCAATATCCTGTGTTATAGTAGAAGTTTAATGTGCTTATTGTAAGGCTCATGGTTGCGGAAATCTGTGAGAGGCATAGTCAACTAATGCTAGGCGCACACGACAAGAGTCTAGCGTGAAAGATTAACACAATGAGAGGACTGAGGCATACAGAGTGGTGCACGGTCTAATGGGTGAGAAAATTCGTTTCGGTTAATGAACCTTCTTTGTAACGTAATGCATTCGTAACCTGCATGACACATTAAATGTTGGTAAATAGCGTATCCCCTAGCGAGTCTTTGAAGCGTTGTGAATCACAGATGATTTTCGACAAGAATATTAAAAATATGTAAGAAATTATGAACAGAGTTTTCTTCACCCATTTTTAGATGCAAAGAAATTTATTTCACGAGTACCACCAGATAGTATACATTCGATAGTTTCATGTTTTTGCCAGTTTTTCATGCAACAGGGCCCGCCTCCCGACGTGGTCGTATGTCAGTGGAAACTGAAATTCATATATATAATATATATATAGCATATGTTTCAACAAACAGAAGAAAATTCGTTACGATTGGACAACAAATTGAAAAATAGACGGAATTAACATGTCCGGTAGCATCAGGATGTATCTACACATGAAAGTGTCATATTTTGTTTTCCGTTAAGTAAACAAGAGAATGTATTTCAGATTCCAGGAAATTGAAACCGTATCAGAAACAACAGAGATTGACTGGATGGAGTTATGTAAAATTATAAGAATCCGTAAAAATACACCTGCACTGACCCTTACGTTTTCATGCCGTGATGCTTTAATAAGCTAATAATTACTTAACTTTTTTTTATTGCTAGTGGGGTGGGACTAAGTCACTTGTACTGCGGCCACTTCTGGGCTATTGTACCAGCCCCAGATGATAGGTCAGGGTGATTGTGGAGCAACTGGTAGAATGAAGATTGGCAGGGGAAACCGAAGTACTCGGAGAAAACCTGCCCCAGCGCCACTTTGTCCACCACAAATCGCACTTGAGCAGACCCGGGGACTAACCACTTGAGCTCTGGCGCGGCCTCAACTTTACTTTACCTTTACTTCCAACTCTACTGTGCAATTTCTACTTAAGCAGCTCATATGGCAAATTATTCTGTTGGGCAAGAATTTTACTGCGCTTAAACAAACCATGAATTCACTGTTATATTAAAGCAGTCTACCACTGAATATAATGCGGTCTTCATTTTCACGTTCCATTGATTTAAGATGTTATATTAAATTATATCTACACTAATAACACTATTGAGAAGAATGTTACTGCATGTGACTCTGACTTGTATCTTAGAATTATGTTGTCTAATATTTTCGACATGTTCTTCTAACAAGAAATAACGCTATGGTGAGCTTGTTCGCGAATTTAGTTTCACTCTGTATATTTAAACCAGGACCGCCTCTGTGGTCTAGTGGTCAGAGTTCCTGGTTACAGATCCAGAGGTACTGGTTTCGATTCCCGGCGCTACCAGTTTTTCTGAGAAGTAGTGTGTCTAGAACGGGGTCCACTCAGCCTCATGAGGATAATTGAAGAGCTACTTAAATGGAAAAGCAGAGGCTCCGGTTTAGAAAACCGAGATTAACGACAATGGGAATCCGTTGCGTTGACCACGCAACACCCTCTATCCGCTAAAATTGGCACTAAATTTGCCGACAAGCGGCGGTCGCTCCGTCGGTTTAGTTCGCTTGCAGACTAAAACCACGGAGTTTTATATTTATACCAGTGCGTAACTATCAACAAATTTAATACTGATGATGGAATTAAATAGGTTTTGAAACATCTGAGTTTTATTCCAAATCGGTAGGACCGATAGCCCCAAACATTTTATTGCATGTAATATTGCGAACTTCTTAGATGTAACGTAGAACAACCCGGTATGTCTGTATTAACATTTCGTTGGAATGTACTGTCAAGGTAGAACTGCTTCTTCCATAAAAAAGGAGATAGCAGCTTCCTCCGTAATTCTGGTGTCTATCTACCGCATTATACACAGTCACATAAAAAAATCCCGTAGTATTAGTATTCACTGCGGAATCTCAAATCTCAGTATCAAACTTGCACTTATTTTTGTTGTCTCTGTCTTATCTCTCTCAAGAATAGTTGCCTGTGAGAACATTTTGTTGTAAGAACACACGAGTAACCTTTCGTTCCGTTTGAAAGGTCATAATCTCCAAATTATGATGCTTCGTGAAGGTATGACTCAGCATATACCTGTATCAATCAGTACCTCTAATCATCAATGCTGCCATCTGTGAACAACACGACCTTTGGTCTCAGCGATTCGATATTATTGGGTGTATTCGAATTAGACTTTACATATCACGTGTCCGAGACAAGATCAGTTCCGACCTGTATCACAAAAAGGCTATGTCATATAAGTTTATGCAATATTCTTTCGTAACTGCAAATAATATCGTACTAATTATAAAGCATATTTATTTTGTGTTAGATTGCAATAAACTGATTACTTTGAGGTTACAGCTAAAGGATGGTAAGTCTGCAAATGTGATGCGTTCTACATGAAAGGTAAACGAAACTCAGAGGAAACTGAAACATTGAAATTAACCTTCGGCAATGACCTGAGTTACAACGTTTTATGCTACAATATTCTCACGTGTCACCGTGACTAAAGACGGGGTTCAGATTTGTAATTAGATTTATTAAGCACCTCCAGGTCGTAACTACAATTAATTATTACACTATTGCTGACTTACTCAATTTACAGTTACTCCACGCTACTCTCCTCAGTCTATCTGCATTAGTCTTCACGGATTTATAACACAGGAACTATAACAGTCTCCTAAGTCACACACTTTCAACACCACTGCACTATAGCACACATAAAGTTTTCAAATCACAAGTTAAATCTTCACAGGCTGACTTCTTGTATGTACTCTTCTGTACTCCTCAAGCTTACTGCTTGCTTGTTGTTCGCGTGCTTCTGCCGCTGCTACTACTAGTCGTAAACCCCCGAAAGAATTCTGTTACTTTTACTTGCATAGCCACGGAACGGACATGGATCTACAGTAAATATATCACGTGATCGCTATCAAGCCAGTCTACTGGAGCGTCGGTCGCATCTACAGAAAACACAGCTTCCTCTATTGTTGCGTGTTGCCCCGTGTTTACGGAGCTGTTGCCTGACAACGCCTTGACCAAATAACAGTGAGCCGTTGCGTAGAGAATGCCGAAACAACGAACGCGTTTCCCCGGAGATGGACAACAGAAGGCTCGTTACGTAACAACGGACTGTCGGAACAGCGGAAACGGAACCGTGAGGAACGGTGTCTGGTATCCGGTCCGCAGAGCTAGATAGACACGTATGAACGAGTCAGTTGGGGTCCAGCATATAGTTGAAACAGTAATTGTGATATCGCTTGTGGTAATAATTGTAAAGTGTGTGAGTGTAGAGGCGAAGCACAATAAATGTCCGCTACACCCTTGACGGTGTGAAGTTATTTGTCGCCTGACATATCCAACACGTGACAGTATTATCACTTCACTTGTGCTTGTAATTAGGAACAAACTTAACCTTAAATAAGTTATGTGATGGTGACCGGTTTCGCGCTTTAAAAACTGAATTGCTAGATTCCTTTTTTTCCCCATTGTCGCTACAGCCCTAACGTGGGCCTAGGCCTACCCCCATGAAACTGTCCGTTTCACTTTGGTTTACTATATCTTAGACGTTCGGTAGGACTCCTTGGGTGGGTGATCAGCTCGTCGCAAGGCCTCTACCTGTAAACAAACAAACAGAAAAACGCACACCAAACATCCATGCACTGAGTAAGATTCGAACCCACGATCCCGGCTTGCGAGCGAGCGAAGACAGTGAATGCGAATTACTAGATTGGCCAATTAAATATCCATTTCAATTGAACACCACATAAGTACCTACAGGTCAAATAGGAAAGTCAACACTTCCTATAGGATTTTTTCAATGGTTTTTCCAGCATATTCTGGGTCCAGGGTTCTTATTAAGTTCAGTAATCATCTTTCACAGTCGGTAGGGCTCCTTGGATGAGTGATCAGCCCGTCGCAAGGCCGCTACCTACACACAGGGCAACACAAACACAGAATACGCATACGCATACTAAACATGCATGTGTTGTGTGGGGTTCGAACCCACGATCCCAGCGTCCGAGCGAGGGAAGACAGAAGGAAAGAGACCACTGGGAAGACCAAGATGTAGGTGGGTGGACAATATTAAAATGGATCTTAGAGATATAGGATGGGATTGTATTGATTGGATTGATCTGGCTCAGGATAAGGACCAGTGGAGGGCTCTTGTGAATACGGTAATGAACCTTCGGGTTCCATAAAATGCTGGGAAATTCTTGAGTGGCTGCAGAATTGGCGGCTCCTCCAGAAGGGCTCAGCTCCATGAGTAAGTAATATATGTAAGTAATGTATGTATGTATGTATATAATACCGAAAGATTCTAAATTATTGCCCGGGTTTCCGTTTACAGACCACGGAAAGCACGACAATAATTTAGAATCATCCTGTATATAGGTACACAACGCCTTCGATTGTACAGGGGCTTTCTTGAAACTTATGCTTATTCAGTTGGTCTAGAAATTCCCCATTTTTATGAAACCCTTCACATTTATATGTCAAACAGAATACAGTCTTGCGAACAGATGGATGATTGGATTTATTGAACCTTATACGTTCACAACTCGGAACTACACGTAATTAGAGCGCTACCGCTATTCTACACACTTCACAGTTCACCGTTACACACGCACTAGGGTACTCGGTCTTCACTAGTCATATCCTGGCAACGGATTACAATCGTTTCACCGTAATTTCAAATAACACATGAAGTCTTACTTTCACAGTTTAGTTCCTTTCTTACAATTATTCTGCAAGTGTCAAAACAATTCAATTCCAAGCTCATCATAACCCGGCAGGCTGGAGTCCTGAAACTCGACTCTTCAGTCTCCCGACTACTGTTCTATTCGGCTCTATGCTGCCGAATACGTCCTAATGACCACTCTGCACGGATCAAACAGAAAACAAAACCTCTATTGTTAAGGAGGTGTGTTCACTGGTTCGTTAACTAACAACGGACGTCTTTCTGTTTCGCGCGTACGCTTAGCGGAAAAGTGTTTACTGAGTCGTTGCCTAGCAATGGGTATACAAGTCACAATATGCATTTTAAACAATATAGGAATTAAACTTGCCTCTTCATTTTATTATTTAATGATTTGAATGATTTTTGCGCATTTTCTTGACATGAGTGCTTGTATTCATCGCATTCCCGATATGGAAATTATAATTTTAAATTTCTCCAGAATTCTTCTGTCGTAATTAATGGTATTATTTTCGAAATGACAAACTGAATGACCATTATTAGTGACAGCAACGTTTAACAGTGACGTCAAGACAAATTCTTGCTGTAAACACTGGACAGTGACGTGGCAGTGATTAATTGCAAACGTTACGTTTTCCGACGTATTTAATATCCTCTGTTCCGGGAGAGACGGACAAACGAGCTTAACCTGCTGGTCACTCCCATGACTCGTCTGCCATTTCCGTTTGAACACAAGTGGACATAACATTTTACACCGAAAGTATTACTTGATGCATCAGAGTTTAGTGAGAAAATTGGAAGTAAAGAGCCTATTGTGGAGACTTAGAGGTACATGGGAAGAAAATACGAAAATGTGATTTAATCAAATGAGACATAAAGCTGAGGCCTGAATTCATGTGGAGAATAACAGGGCTCTGAGGAGAATACTAGACCCCGAGAGGGACTACTGTTATAGGACGTTGCATAACTGCATAACGAGGAATCCTCATATCTTGTACTTTTCGTCAAGTATATTCAGAATGATGAAGTCGAGGAGGGTGAGATTGGCAGAGTGTGTAGGACGCATGGGGAGAAGAGGAATGCATATAGGTTTTTGGTTGGAAAGCCAGAACGAAAGAGTCCACTAGGAAGACCAAGACGTAGGTGGGACGATGATATTAAGACAGATGTTAGAGGGACAGAATTGGGTAGCATGGACTAGATTGGTCTGGCTCGGGATAGGGACCAGTGGAGGGCTCTTGTGACCACGGTAATGAACCTTCGAGTTCCATAAAATATTGCGAAATTCTTGAGTAGTTGCATAAGTGGCTACTTCTCAAGAAGGACTCAGCTACATACAGTTAAATAGTTAGTTATTTAGAGACAGGTAGCAGTGGTGTTCTGTTTTAAATACTATAACGAACATTGAGTTTCATAAAATTGAGGGAGCTATTTGACCAAATCACAGAATTTTAGCCTCTCAATAATGATTGTGGTCCAGATTTTAGTACTGCTTACTTTTATCCCTACGTACTTAACTTCCCCCTTTCTCTCTCTCTGTTTTCCTTTCTTTCTTGAAAAATCCTCACCATCTTCTTCACGATACCTGTATGCTTACATGACAAATCAAATTCCATTCAGATGGTTTATTGAATTTTGGCCCTGTTCATGTATTCTATTTTATACTGACTGTGCTATTACGTTTTTTTTTTCCAATATATTCGTAAACTTTCTTGAGCACGAACCAAAGGATTCTGAAACCGAGGATAGACCCTGAAAAACATGGAATTATATCAAGTCGGAACAGGCCTGATTGCCTGTGCCATGAAGCGACGATATTAAATTAACACTTTAAAGCATATATAGTATATAATAGTTTATATACTTCTAGCTTTAATATTATGATATGTAAATCCATTGCTAAGTAACGGCTTATTGAAACACGTCTCCGAGATCATGGCAGAGACATCGAGTCCTAGGCAACAAATACAGAAAATTTTCCGTTACAACAGATAAGTGCTCTCAACACGGCAACAAAAAAACAGAGAAGCGAAGTAGGTGATCTCTATACGGTTCGACGAAAACCTGCCTCAGGGAGAGATAGACTACAAGATACACTGAAGAGTCCTGCCAAGTAGTAGAAGCTCAGTCAGAGAAGATTGGGTGCAGACCTCACCGAATTCTACAAGGAGCATCTAAGAGTGAAAGTGTTGAAGATGAAGATCTGTGTTTTTGTACAAGTAAAGTTTTGAAGTGTTATAAGTATTTGTAGATCCGGCTTGTAAACGTCCAATAAATCGATTTTTAAATCCAGAGAACACACTAATTACTTGTCGCGTTACCAGGATACGTGACAATATTAAATAACTATGAATTTTAACCTCGCAATTTACAAATGAACTTCGCAGAATTCTCAGAATAAACAGAAATTAGTTGTCGAAACAGCAGTAAGTGACTGACATTTGTATTAGGAATTCAGTACGATCTATGTTAGGAATCTACTAAATTTTTAAATATAATTTAGGTTAATTTAGGTTTCATATCCATAACTTCATTATCAAATCTCAGGAAAAAAAATCGTTAGATTTGTATTCCTTCCAAGTTAGCTTTATCTGTGGACACAAAGCCGAATAATAACAACAGTACTGAACTATATTGTACATTCTGGACTACTGCACTAACTAACAAATGAAATTTATGTGAGTTTGTGAACAGTGCCTTCTGGAGTGCGTTCTATATACGACATTCGTGATGAAGCCGCTCACGTTCCGTATCTCCAATCGTTTTGTGGATGTCCAGAATAACAATGTGCAGAAATAACCAGGAAATCTGATATACATTCGAAGTCTGAACTTTTTGGAGAAGGTGGCCAAATTCCATCCAGTTTTGTGCTCGGTGTTCAGCAACTGTGAACATAACACCTGATACTAGTGAACTGTTTTTTTTTCGATTAATTAGTATTCTTCCACTTCAAGGAAACTAGAAGGATACTCTGTTCTCTCTTTGACACTGTGTAGCTCAGTATAAGTAGGACGGTGCTTGTTTGTTCGTTCTTCTTGGTAGTTTGCTTGGCTCAAATTTAAACCCTGAGGACGTGGGCAATAATCACAGCCGAAAAGCCAGTAAACTTCTACTAGAAGTGAAGCAGGTAATAGTACTTTTCATTGTCAAGCCGTCAGAACCTCAAATCTGTCTTAACGGAATTACTTCTGATGAAATCTCACGTTCTTTTTTCACGGATACAATTATCTGAACAAGCCATGTGGCGGGAAGAGTAGGGAAATATGTAACGTCCAGAAATTACGTAAATATAATAATGAAATTGTAAAGTAAAAAGTAAAGGTATCCCTGTAACAGGCCGTAGAGGCCCATAGGATTGTGAGGTGTTGAGGTTCCCACATTTTCTAGACCTAGACAATCGCCTCATAGATGGCGGCAAGATTGTCAGCTCAACGCGCCGGCCGCCCTTTACCCCCAAGAATATTCCTGGAACTCATTTCTGTTAGAGACTGAGTCGACCCCAAGGCCATAGTGCGGCTGGAAGGATTAGATCAATTGAAAAAAATCAAATGACCTCATCAGGACTTGAATCCGCGACCTTCTGGCTTGTAGCATAGTGGTTCAACCAACTATACTACCGCATGAAACTGAGCTGTATAAAAATGATATTAGATAATCACACTCAGAGATCATACAAGTTTTGAATTCTCTGAGTGATCTACATTCCTCAGCTCGAGAACTAGTTTTTTTTAACAATATCTATGTCTATTTTTCATTTTCGTAATATACTAATTTTTTACGGTGAGGAGTTGTTAGCCCCACGCGATTGAACTTGGGTAATGCTTGCTACCATTCAGTCCAGAACCTTTTGTCTTCTCGTCTGTTGTCCAAAAACATAAAAATTAGAATATACAAAACTATAATTTTGCCTCTGGTTCTGCATGGGTGTGAAGTTTGGTCTCTGACTTTAAGGGAGGAACATAGACAGGGTGTTTGAGAACAGGGTTTTGAGGAGAATATTTGGACCAAAGAGAGATGAAATCACAGGAGGTTGGACAAAACTGCATAATGAGGAGCTTCATAACTTGTACTCTTCTCCAAGTATAATTAGAATGATCAAGTCAAGGAGGATGAGGTGGGCAGGTCATGTAGCACGAATGGGGGAGACGAGGAATGCGTATAGGATATTGGTGGGAAAGCCAGAAGGAAAGAGACCACTGGGAAGACCAAGGCGTAGGTGGGTGGACAATATTATAATGGATCTTAGAGAGATACATGGGATGGTATGGATTGGATAAATCTGGCTCAGGATAGGGACCAGTGGAGGGCTCTTGTGAACACGGTAATGAACCTTCGGGTTCCATAAAATGCTGGGAAATTCTTGAGTAGCTGCAGAATTGGCGGCTCCTCAAGAAGGGCTCAGCTTCATGAGTAAGTAAGTATGTCTATTTTTAGTCTATTCAATTATGCTTTCAATTTCCAGGATTATATATATCATGAAATGACTAACTGAAAATGAATTGGAAAGGAAGCTGATACAATTTTTGGCCCTAGCCCTGCATTTATCTGACAGGACTGAGGTATATGAGAAATGTCTCAGTCAAGATATTCGCCCTTCGGATTGACATTTGAGACCGAGACCTCTGTGAAAACAAAGCAGCAATTCTAACGACTCGAACACTTTCGGTTGAACAGGCTGCTGGTGAAAAGCACTTAAAGTATCACATATGATACGTTAAGTGCCCGAAAGGCTTACAGTTTTCAGTTACTCACGTGATAAATGCTTAACACAAAATATCAAGGTTATTAAGACAAAATAACAAAATAGTGCTTCATACTGTCAAAATTACAAAAGATATTCATGGTAACTGAAGTACTGGCATGTAAATGTCTCGTCTGAAAACGTAACCTTGAGAAGAAGGAGCTGCGCTCCACGTTTTCACAAAACAGCATTCAAAGGCTACAACAGAAGGCGATTAAGTATAATTCGTGTACATCAATACAAAATTTTTAATAATACAAGGAACATATGTGACAACAATAGAGTTGAAAGAGTATGACGTCATGATTTTATTTCAAGGAGTGTTAGGGCACGAACGTGAGGGGTCAAGAGCATGGATGGACCATTCACTGTCTCCTTTGTGCTTAGTTCTGGTGTAGGTAGTAATTTAGGCTTTGCTTTGTGTTGGTTTTTGTTTCTTGACGTGATATCTGTTGATATTTCGCTTGTGCCGACCCAAATTCTCGCTTGTGACTGTAGAGTTCTGGTGTAAGAAAGATGTACCTACATCTATTTATGATTGTGAAATACAAGTATGGAAAGGCATTATCCACTCTAAAGTATACAAGTTTTCCAAATATATGAGTATTTTCAAGAAAAGGCTTGTTTCTAGCCGATTTCTTCCTTGATTTTGTCTTAAAACCTTTCAAGTGGATATGTTCCTCCGAAACGTTGGTGGACTTCTGACAAATTAAAATTCGTTACATCCCACTCTTCGACTTTGTCCTAATCACGCTGTACCAGGAGCAAGTGTATACGTATCCGTAGGTACAAAGTTGCGCCTTGTTGAAAATATTCCAATTATACATGGACAAAAATAACGAAAACGTCAATACTAAGGATCATGGTACATTTGTTGCCACTGAAAGTGCATCTGTTTCGCCAAGGGTTTGGTAACCGCTCCCAACTTTCTCCCTGACTTATTTTTTTCTGTGGCGCTACAGCCCAAATTTGGCCTAGGCCTACCGCCATGAAACTCTCCGTTTCACTTCGGTTTACTAGATCTTACACATTCGGTAGGACTCCTTGGGCGAGTGATCAGCTCGTCACAAGGCCTTTACCTGTAGACAAACACAGAAAAACGCACACAAACATCCATGCCCTGAGTGGGATTCGAACCCACGATCCCGGCTTCCGAGCGAGCGAAGACAGTGCATGCCTTAGACCACTCGGCTACCGTGACCGGGTTTCTCCCTGACTTTACTTTACAATAATACAAGAAATCAAACAGGTGTCAATAAGATAAGCGCTTGTTGTTACATTTTTAAGAGCCACAGTCGCAGCAGACCGAAGGTTTTACTTTACGTGATGAGATATTCAGCAAAAATAAACCTTATAGATCCAGTTGCGAGATACTGCAGACTGGTTAAGTAAAATAGCTGAGAGATGGCAGTACAGGTTTCTTCTCAGTGATAATGTAACACAAAAAACGTACAGAGAAAAGACACCGGTTGAAGGCGACATATCTCGTTGGTAACACTGTTATTTTCACAATCAGCCAATTAAGCGAATTTAAAAGAACATAAATAGTAATAGAGAATAAAATAACAGAATGAAATAATTTGATTATATGTAGGCCTGTATGAAGCATAGTATTGAAATGAGATGGTCCATAAAGAATTTCAGATGTTTACTTAGCTGATACGACTAGCACACAAACTCCGTGACTTTAGTCCACAAACGAACTATACCGACCGAGCGACCGCCGCTTGTCGGCGAAGTTAGTGCCAGCTTTAGCGGATAGAGGGCGTCGCGTGGTCAGCACAACGGATCCCCACGGCCGTTAATCTCGACTTTCTTATACGACTAGCAGGATTCATAACTTAATAATTATTAAACAAAACCTAATTATAGCTTTCTGTACAGAGTATGTGTGTTAGAATCCGCCTCGTGAGGATAATTGAGGATCTGCTTGAATGGAAAAGTAGCGGCTCCGGTCTAGAAAACCGAAATTAATGGCCGTGGGGATTCGTTGCGCTGACGACGCGACACCCTCTATCCGCTGAAGTTGACATTAACATAACCGACAAGCGGCGGTCGCTCGGTCGGTATAGTTCGGTTGCGGACTAAAACCACGGAGTTTGTTTGTTGGTTGTATGTGTGTTAGAATTCATAGATCAGCTCTCTCGCCGAATCTCATTTCCCCAACATATTGAACATTGCTTATCTTGTGATATACACGTATATATATAACATACACAACCTTTCGGAACTGATTCTAATCTCGTCTAAATGCCCTTGCCACCTTTTTCCGTTTACTATAATCTTTCCAACAAGATTTAAAGTTCTCGCTGTAATGACTGAAGAATACTGTCTTCTGGGATGTGACGCCGTGCAGTCTGGCTTAAGATTAGGGTTGCTCAGTAGACAAGGCTGCCTCGTCCTTATAACCTAAAGATGTGGGACGCAAGTTCTTTAGAGCCGTTCTTCTGTCGATGTCCTCAGAATCTAATGTTAATAACTGTGTTGCAGTGTGGTGCAGATGCAATGGCGCGGTATACACGCCATCGGGTGGTCCCGTGTATGTGAATCCAGAAGTGGCGGCTGCGCAGTCCGTTACGATTCAACAGCAACAGAATGAAGCGGTGGAGCTTCTCACACAAACTGTCTATGGGTTCCTTGACTTCACTACAACCATTGGCAACACCGTAATGGTCTTCTCTCCTCAGAGTGCATTAGCAGGTATGCAAGTTAAATAAATGTCATTGCCATATCGTCCGAAAAATACCAATTCTGACACGGGAGAGAAAAATTATCTAATCTTTAGTTCTCTGCTAGACTTTAGTATTAAAATTGTGCCCATTTCTTCACGTCTTCTTATAAGAAATAATGAGTAACATCAGCTCAGGCACGGGTGTCGGAAGGAGAGAAAACAGGATTTTCCGCCTTCGGGTATTTGAAATAAAATGTAAAATGTGAAGAATACATACGTCATGGTACTTAGGCGTTCAAACTAAACAGAAGATTTTTTACAATTAATATGTTGCTGGACATTATCCATCATTTTGTCTGTTCTAAAAAACCGTCTAGTTTCTATTAAAAACACAACGTTTCGGGAACTGGAATCTGTCCCCGTTTTCAGGTAAAACCTACTCAGTTGGGTCCAATAGACAGAGCTAGCCCCTGTCTCCATAATGTCCAGCAACATATTAATTGTAACAATTTACCATCATCACAAACTTTTAGATCTTATTTGCATAACCAGTATGGACCTGGTACATAGGTCCGGAGATAGGGGCTAGCTCTGTCTATTGGACTCAACTGAGTAGGTTTTACCTGAAGACGGGGACAGATTCCATTTCCCGAAACGTTGTGTTTTTAATAGAAACTAGACGGTTTTTTAAGAACAGACAAGATGATGGATGATGTCCAGCAACATATTAATTGTAACAATTTACCATCATCACAAACTTTTATATCTTAGAAGATTTTGTGTCATTTATGCACCATAACATACCAATTATTTGCTCATTATATGACTGTTTTCCTCTCTGCAGATGGCGGCAAGAAAACTGCCGCTGCCACATCTTCAGCCATAGAAACCAAACCTATAAAACTAACTTCGACTTCTGCGCCACCAGTATTAGAGATAAAACCAAGTAAAACAACAGGGAAATTTTCAGAAAACAAAGGCTCTACTTCTCAGTCGGGAAACGCTCCTAGCAACAAGAGATTAACATCAAATGTTGAGGTGAAGGCTGGGACTCCTGCTACCATATTCTCCAGCGTAGTTGAGGTTCGTGGAGGTGGGTCGCCGTCGAGTGTGGTGAATGTTAACCAGGGACCGTCCAGTATTGTTGAAATGAAGGGAGGTTCTTCAAGTGCAGTTCAGATTCGTGGGGGAACATCGTCTGTGCTCTCCAGTAAGGTAGAAGTTAGAGGCGGTACATCCGCTGTTTCTAATGCGAAGGAACCATCGGCAAAAGTGGAGGTACACAAAGGACCAAGCAGCGTGGTAGAAGTGAAGGCGAGTCCGTCGAAGATCTTGTTCAGCCATGTGGAGGTTGTCGGAGGTGATATCCCGCCTTCAGTGACAGCGGTGGAAAATCACCAGGATCATCACAACGAAGTGCCCACCATTTTCTCGAGTGTGGTGGAAGTGAGGTCTAGCAGCGAGGAGCCTGCCTTATCCGGCAACAACATCGTGGAGCCAGAATACGACTTCTTGTCTAGACAACCGTCCGAGGTCGTAGATGAGACCTATAAGGTAAGCATATTTGTTCCATGAATTCAAGATCACCGATGATTATGTTTTTCGATGATGATGCCTTTTATCAGCCGGAGAGCTTACACGTGTTCTGTTTTATTTATTTGTATTTAACGATGCTGTCAGTATTGTAATTCATCCTGCATAAAGTCGAATGAATGTAAGACACTGAATGATGAATTTGGAAATGATGTGAAAATAAGTGCTCTGAGATATCATCAGGGCATTTGCTTGTAGGGGATAAGAAAGACCACGAAAAACCTGAATAAGGATAGTCGGTGTACTGGCCGAGATAGGAACCAGGCACTTTAGAATACGACTCAGAAGTATTACCAATTACGCAGGCTTGTTAAATTATATAGTGGAACGGAAAGAGACGGAAATATCATAAATGGTTAATTTCCCATGAGGTAATTGCAATTTTCAATTTACCTAATCCTTCCAGCCGCACTATGGCCATGGGGTCGACTCGGCCTCTAACAGAAATGAGTACCAGGAATCTTCCTGCAGGGTAAAGGGCGGACGGCGTGTAATTCTGACAACCTCACCGCCAATTGTGAGCCGATTTTCTAGGAAATGTGGCAGCCTCGACATCTCAGAACCCTATAGGCCAGCACTGCCTGTTACAGGGATAGCTTTACCTTTTTCTTTAAGCAATGTTTTTGAAGGAGATGGACATGGCCTATTTCATAATATTCATACATCTATACAATTTTAACACGAGGAATTTTATCACTTTTAGTATTTGAATTGGCATTTAATAATTAAGCCGGTCACGGTAGCTGAGCGGTCTAAGGCATGTACTGTCTTCGCTCGCTTGGAAACCGGGATCGTGGGCTCGAATCCCACTCAGGGCATGGATGTTTAGTTTGTGTGTGTGCGTTTTTCTGTGTTTGTGTACAGGTAGAGGCCTTGCGACGAGTTGATCACCCGCCCAAGGAGTCCTAGCGAACGTGTAAGATCTAGAAAAACCGAAGTGAACGGAGAAGTTCATGGAGGTAGGCCTAGGCCCACTGGGGCTGTAGTGCCAAGGAAAAGAAAATATAATAATTAATGTTATTCTTATAATAATTATTAACCACGATAATGGTCTCACCGAAATTCCTTCTGCTCTAGAACTTGCTACACGGATCACAGAATCAACTATACCAACCCTGAATTTGAAAACTGCATTTTTGTATTCGCTAGGATGACGTGAGCAGCTGCCGTAACGGCGTCAGGATATGACAGTTTCCCGTACACTGTATTTAAACCTCATAGGCTGGCTTAAGCGGTATCTCCTCATGCCTGTATCTAAAGGGAGAATTATTCGAATCTCGGCCATGACACCAAGTATCTTAACCGAGGTTATTAGCACTTTCCCTTATTCTCTCTAAGCAAATTCTTGGATAGCTCCTTAAATTATGTAACAACAACTTCTCTCCAAATCCTTTACAATTCATTATTCAGTTTCATTTAATACTTTGACGCATATAGTCCGAGTTAACTGATCTCATCTTTGCAATATACAAACCCACAAGTTTAAAAATTTAATTCAGTGAATATGATCTATTAAGTTATCGATTTTAATAACTTTGTTCTAATACTAAAGAATATTTCAATAAAGGTCGAAAGCTGCTGAATTCATGGGACATAGAAACGCTTTCATCACGAAAACTATTATACGCAAACAGTAAATTGTCTGTCAGAATTACTAATTAAGACATGTCACTGTTTTTTTTTCATTGGCGCTACAGCCCTCATTTGGGCCTAGGCCTACCTCCATGAAACTCTCCGTTTCACTTCGGTTTACTAGATCTTAGACATACGGTAGGACTCCTTGGGCGGGTGATCAGCTTGTCACAAGGCCTCTACCTGTACACAAACACAGAAAAACGCACACAAACATCCACGCCCTGAATGGGATTCGAACCCACGATCCCAGCTTCCGAGCGAGCGAAGACAGTGCATGCCTTAGACCGCTCGGCTACCGTGACCGGCCATGTCACTGTTTAGGAACAGCAAAATAATCGCCAGGGATCATTTCATATGTTTTATTTAACTGTTCATTTTGCATCTTCATGCTATTTTCATACATGCAGGACTCAAGGACACTGATAGTTTAAAGCTTCGGCGTGTATAAGCGTTACAATATATCAACAGAAGATGGCCCATTGAACCGAAACACGTAGCGAGATTAAAGAATGTGGTGTTAAATTGGGGACATGAACAGCTAAGGCTAATGGTCCAAATATTGACCCCGTTTCTTATCGCGCATACAGCACCAAACCAAGGGGGAAAAAGGAAAATAAACTATCAGTGTTATTAACTGTTCAGCAATCAATTTCTAATTATTTCCGCTGCGTACAACAATCACAAGAGAAAACGTTCAAGGTGTAAGGTTCCATCAACTGAACGAGGTACAAAATCAGTTATATACACTTCACCTATTTCACTAGCTATTCCATATTATCAGGCTGGTTCTACGTTTATTGTTCAGTTAACTGTTGTTAATCAACAATGAACATTGTTTACGGTTGTAATGTATGTGTTAATAAAGGCCACAAATAAATAGTTTTAGTGAAACCGTAATAATTATTGAGACATAGAGACATAGATTACAATTATACACATTGGCCAATATGTAGTAACAAGAATTGTGTGGACGATGAATGTGTAACTAGCCTTACAATGGCCAATTGGGCCGAAGCATGTAGTGAAATAAACGAAATATATATATATAATTGTATATAATTGAGTAGCTGTGTAGACGGGACCTCCATACTTTTCAATGTACACAATATGGCTCCCCAACACAGAGGCTAGGGGCAGAATTTTCAGAACACAATATCACGTATATAGCTTTGAGAAACGAGACCTTCGTCAGTTGCAAAAGAGAGATGTACACATAAATACAAAACAAAGTTACCTAAAGTCTTGTTACACGCGGTGAATCCATGCGCGAAGCTAAGAGAGGCTCAGAAAGTGCCTGAAGATAATATGAATCTTGGGTAGCTATATTCTGCGCTAAGATATACGTTGCTGTTCCTAATGTTGTAATAGCAGAGACGTAATTATTATGCAGTAGCCGGGTCATCAACTTACCCGAACACCCAAGATTAGCTATTTCGCTTTTCAACATTATTACATCACGTAAGGAATTGTATTCGTGAGTTATAAAATTCCCCACAATAATATACATCTCCCCGCACAGCAATTCTTGATTTCAAAACAGCATTTAGAAGCCTTCCACTTTGCAAAATGAACCAAAGCAACATTTAAAATTAATTTACTCATGAAAGTGCAGTGGCATCTGTGTGTAATATATGGTTTAAAATTCGAAGACCTTGCATATTAGTCACAGATCGCGTTATGTGTGTTTCCTACGATCCTCAGATATACTCAGAAAGCATTTTGATTACATTCCTAAATAATATTAGTGAAAGGAGAAGTTAATGGAGATAGGCCTAGGCCCACTGGGGCTGTAGTGCCAAAAGAAAAAAATAATAATCAACTGATCTTTGTAATCAAGCCATTGTTTTATATGACGTAGAAAAAGAGTTCTTAAATATTAATTAGATGAATGTCATGCTTCAATATATATGCTTAAATATATTTTTAATTGCTTTTCATTTCATTAATTACATTCTAATCCCTTTCGAAACTCTGCATGCAGCAAACGTTCTTAGAACTTCCTGGCGTATTTTGTCTTCATAGATTCTACTTTAAAAATCCCTTTCGATTTTTTGTTTTTTATCCTTCCTATGTAAAACATCATGTTCATACGTAGTTATCTAGTTTATTTCGTATCAACCTTAACGGATATGTTATAAAGCAACTATAAAGATCTTATAAAGCAACATATGCAAAAATTAGTATTATAGAATTATTTTTATTTTTAGCATCGACCTAATCGATATGGGCACTATTGGGTTAAATATAGAGGACGTAAACTTACCGTCTGCGGGTTCGATTTCCGATGTTAGGGCTGGGGTTTTTCTGTTGTCAACGAGTCGTCCAGTCTACAACTGAATATGAGGTTCTCACGTCGGGATGTCTTCTCTCATGTTTTTACTCTGGCAGAAGTTCACAGAGGTTTCAGAGAAATATGCTGTTCTATTTTCATGGTGGGCCGATCACGGTAACCTTCGCTCGCTTGGAAGCCGGGATCGTGGGTTCGAATCCCACACAAGGCATGAACGTTTGGTATGTGTTTATTCTGATTGTGTTGTCCTGTGTTTAGGAAGAGGCCTTGCGACGAGCTGATTGTTCGTCTAAGGAGTCGTACCGTCTGTAAAATGATCATGAAACTGAAAATCAGAGGCTAGGGCCCAAGGGGACAATACAGCTAGTGATACGTATATATATCTGCAGGGTGATCCTGTAAACCAATCAAGGAAATAGCGAGAAGCAGGCAGCACCTGAATATCGAGGCAGTGTATTCCTCCGAAACGTCCGTGAACTTCTACCGGACTGCATATCCCAGAAGAATGTTCTCTTCACTCAGTCTTCTCCCCAACTCACTCCAGAATCCCTCTCTCCGGTATCAATGTACTCAGACAGCAAAGTTCACAATCATGTTCCAGGTCGAGGTAACAACCACGTGTCCTCAACTAGTTTTGGGTTGTTGCCGAACAGAAGGCCAACGCTTTATCCGTCATTTCCAAAAACTGCCTCACAATGGAGGGATAATATATGTCTGGGTGTATTAGTTGATTTCGAAATTATTCCGTAGACTTAAAAAAATCTTAATTTTTATCTAACACTGTACTCTATCTGATGGTAAATTTGTTTAGATTTAAATCAGTGTTACATGAAGCTCAAATTGAGAAGTGCATCCAATCATTCTTGTTTTAACAAACTGACATTTTGGAGATTAGTATTGTCTCGGATTTAGGTGGTCTATGGTTCGATTCTGGACCTAGATACTCCGCCTGAGTAACTTAATGGGTTTCTTCATTCTCTGATGACAAACGTCTAAATGGGCAACAATAACTTCTTACAAGATACTTGGCAATGTCATTCATTCATTCATTCATTCATTCATTCATTCATTCATCAATGTGTCTACAGCCCTCTATTGGCACCTGACCTCTTCTTCAATTTCGTAGTCATCTTCAGAGACGGTGGGACTCCTTGGACGAGGATCAGCCCGTCGCAAGGCCGCCACCTAAACACAGGATAACACAAACACAGAATAAACGTACAGACATCCATGCATTTGAGTGTGACTTTGCAATGTAGCATCCATGAACTCCCTCTCACTTCTTGATCAACACCATTAGAGTTGAATAAACCAAAAAACAAGACAATACTAAGAAGTGTTTGTGGTTTTGTTAAACTAGAGGACGTGCCTCGGTTTAAAAGGTCGGACACGTGTTCTCATCTCATATGCCAGGGTTCAGTCTCAGGGCAGTCCATGTGAGAAGCGATGGAAATATTATGAATGGAAAACTTTCATTTCCCCGTGTTTCTCTACTACACTGGCCGTCACCATTCCCCCAGTGTCCTGGCGAAACAGGTCTAAATCAATTCTCAGCTGGAACTTCATTCCTGAATCGTACTGGCTGCACTCAAAATAAACAAATTAACACTAAATTGGCAATTATTCGGTCTGGACGGGAAAGTTTATTCTGCAGTTAGTATCATGTTTTGTTTGACGCAGTTATTTCCTGATTGTGTGTTGCAGTGGCTGATACATTGTATGGCAATTATAGAGAAAACGATTGATTTTCTGATGATGGTTTAATACATATGACTTTTGTTTATTTTCATATAGAGTAAATATTTGTTTAATTCACTAAGATCTTGCATAGTAACGCTAAATAGCCCTATCCTTCTCATTAAAATCTCCTTCGTACAATCTATCCTTTTATATGTCTTCTCAAAATTCAAATTTTCTTATTATCCACGTTACAGAAATAATTTTTTTTTTGGATAAGATCTAACGTCTTCTTTACAGAAATTTCCTTCCAGGTATTTAAGTACACGGAAATTCTGTCTGTATTAATGCTAATTTGTAATTCCTGTTTAAGATATTCACTTCTTCTTTGATCTCTGAACCCATTTCCTACTACTATCTTCAGACAAGGCTTCAACCCTTGTGTTAATTTATTAAAATGTACTCTGCAGGTGATAAATCTGAGACCAAGCTCGAAATTTCACCTAAAACCCCGCCAGTCCGACATTCGAAGCAAAGTTAATGTAATCACCAGTCATCACGGCAACAAAGCGACACGGGGGGGTGGAGAGCAGTCACAACCTACGGGCCTCGTAACTACGCTCGGAGGAACTGTGGTCAAGGAGGGAGTGACCACGGTGCACGAGACCAGCGTCATCGGGACTTACATCTCAGGGAAGTATGCACAGGTTCTGCAGAGCACCTCCCGTATCTTCCAGGCACATCACGGGAAGCCAAAACCAACTCCTTCATCCTCACTGAGAATCCTGAAGACAGCCGCGCCTGTCTTAGGAAAGTCCAGGGGCTCTGCTCATTTGGAGCCGACTCCTGCCGGATCCCTATATGAAGAGACAGTCGCATTGCCCCTGGAAGCCCTCTTCAGCTCCGCACCTAGTTCGAATTTCATAAAATCTTCGCGAAGACCCGGAGGACTCACGCCGCCGAAGAACAGTTTGCACAGTCGGTTCCATCGAGGACGTGGTCGAGAGCCCCAGGACAACCGCGAGCAAGAATTGGGAGAAGAATACGAGGAAGAGGAAGAAGACTTCATTACAACGCCATCTAGCAGCAGGAAGGCGTCATCCAGAGCTGGAGCCGTGAAGCCCACGCAGTCAATCAGATCTTCATTCAAGTCATCCTCCAAGAATGCGTACGTTTCTTGTCTCATGTGCTATAGTATATTGTTCTCATACACTTCATTTTGATCACGATCTCTAAGCAAGAGATATATTTTTTTTATTGCTAGTGGGGTGGGACTAAGTCCCTTTACTGCGGCCACTACTGGCCTATTGTACCAGCCCCAGATGATAGGTGAGGGTGATTGTGGAGCAATTGGTGGAATGAAGATTGGCAAGGGAAACCGAAGTACTCGGAGATAACCTGCCCCAGCGCCACTTTGTCCACCACAAATCCCACTTGACCAGACACGGGATCGAGCCCGGGCCGCCGCGGTGGGAAGTCAGCGACTAACCGTTTGAGCTACGGCGCGGCCCAAGCTGGAGATATAAGCACGTTCAACAGTTCAGACGAGATAACTGGAATGTTCAGTTTCAATGGTTTATTTAATATTGATAATATAAATTACGAATCAGCTGTTTGTCTATGAATCTACCGAGTGATAATATAGATACCATAAAGAAAAACACACAAACTTTAATTGCCGCAAGTAAAGAGGTTGGTCTAGAAGTAAACACAGAGAAAACTAAATATATGTTGCTGTCTCGTCACCAAAATACAGGGCAAAATCATGACATAAAGATAGGAAACAGATGTTTTGAAAATGTGGCACAGTTCAGATATTTGGGAACGATGATAACAGATCAAAAATCTGATTCAGGTGGAAATTAAGAGAAGATTGAACTCGGGTAATGCTTACTACTATTGAGTGCAGAACCTATTGTCTTCTCATCTGCTCTCCAAAAACATAAAAATTAGAATATACAAAACTCTAATTTTGCCTGTGGTTCTGTATGGGTGTGAAACTTGGTCCCTGACATTAAGGATGGAACATAGACTGAGGGTGTTTGAGAACAGGCGTTGAGAATATTTGGACCGAAGAGAGATGAAGTGGCAGGAGGTTGGAGAAAACTGCATTATGAAGAGCTTTATAACTTGTACTCTCGTCCACGTATAATTAGAATGATAATGTCAAGGTGGATGAGATGGGCAGGACATGTAGTACGAATGATGGAGAAGAGTCATGCATATAGGATATTGGTGGGAAAACCAGAATGAAAGAGACCACTGGGAAGAACAAGACGTAGGTGGGTGGGCAATATTAAAATGGATCTTAAGACAGGATTGGATTGGTCTGACTCATGATAGGGACCAGTGGAGGGCTCTTGTGAACATGGTAATCAACCTTCGGGTTCATAAAATGCTGGGAAATTCTTTAGTTGCTGCAGATTTGGCAGCTCCTCAAGAAGGGCCCAGCTCCATAAGAAAGTAAGTAAGTAATATAAATTATGAAATTCTGAAATCACTTACCTCAGCTGCCACAAATCGGCGTCCTGGTGATACTAACATACTTCAGCTGCAACGACTACTGATGACTACTGCTACTGATGACGCTGCTTCCGGCATCAGTTTTTGGTGTCTCTCTTCACCGTGTTACATCATTGATTTATAGCTGTCGCTGTGCTGAAAGATACAAAGACGTAATTGAAGCCACTGTTTTGCGACCTATGTTAGACGTTGATTCAAAAGAGGCCGGGGATAGGGTGTTGTGCGAAATACGGTCTTAGATATCGTGAATTAAATATACGCTCAATATATAAATTATTCCAATCGAAAAAGAAAAAAAATAGATATTTTGAAATACAGATGGCACAAAAGTCAATTAACCCAAAATATTCCCAAGAATTAACGGGAATATTTAAATTTAAACCTGACAGTCAATTTGTAGAACAGTATCACAGTGTAGTGAGCTGTGCAATAAACATGGAGGAGTTCACTGTAAATTGTAAATTCAGTACGTAATGAAGTAATTTCTAACGTATTTTATTGCATATTTTACTAAGTAGTAAATTGACTTTTTATTCATCCTGTATATCCTCTGAAGTCAGTGGTCAGAGTTCCTGGCTACAGATCCAGAGGTCCGGGTTCAATTCCCGGCGTTACCATATTTTCTGAGAAGTTGTGGGTCTGGAGCGGGGTCCTCTCAGCCTCGTGAGGTAATGGAGGAGCTATCTGAAGGAAATAGAGACTCCGGTCTAAAACAAAAATGAAATTAACGGCCGTAGGCATTCGTTGCGCTGACCACGTGGCAACCTCTATCCGAAAAAAAAATTGTACTAACTTCGCCGACAAGCGTCGGTCGCTCGGTCGCTATAGTTCGCTTGCAGACTAAAACCAAGGAGTTTGTTTCGTATATCTTACATATCTGCATTGTTATTTTACAATGGATATTCCTATCAATTATTTACTTCAATAAAATTCTTATTGAGGCTGTGATGCAACGTAACTGAATCATTATTTTTCCGTCGGCAGTACGTACTGGTACATTTATGACAGGCTATAGTTCTGAGGGTACGAATAAGTACACAGGGCGTAGACAGGGAATTACTTTACATCGTGAAGAAAGCAGTCTTCTGGGGTGTGGCGTTTCGGAGGAACGTATCGCCTCCATCTTCAGGGTAGAAGAAAATAGAAGAAAGAATCCGCAAGCGAAGAACAAGCGTGAGGACCTGCTCATTGATCGATAGGAATAAATATTAAACATATGATAATGAGGAGTTCTAATTGCTAATTCTAATGATGTTTGTAAAAATATCTAGTATATCTTAAGATATTAAATTTGTAATTTATTATTTCTTAATAGTTTATATTTCTTTCCGCTTACGACGCCCAGAACTAAATGATATATTCAATTAAATTAAAACTTGTTTTCTTTCGTTGTAGAAAATAGGGGGTATTTTCATAGTCAGGCTTATAGGCCACTCAGCGAATCAGTAAACCATTCACTCCGTATATTAACGTGTTTGTCACTTCGTCAGTCAAATTGTTTATCAGTTTATTAGTGACTACTACTTCTTGCAGCAACAACCGGTTTGGCCGCGTGTCCAGCACTCCCGAACTGGCCACGGTATCTGTATTCAGCGACTCTCTCTCTGCGACGCCTTCCGGCGGAAGGCGATTCCTCCCGCAGTCCTCGCAGCGTAAGAGCGGCTTCCGGCCCAGCAGCAACACAGCCAATAACGACAACAGCTACACCCGCAGAGGGTACAAGCCTAGAGTGCAGTCTTCCTCTGTGGACCCGACCTCTACTAGCACCAGTCTGTACAAATTCAAGTTGGCAAGGCCACCCGGCAGATGGCAGTACAAGACAACGCCAAAACCGAGGGTTAATATCAGAAAGCAGAATGAAGACGAGGCTGTGTTGTACGATAATGTGACGCTGACGACAACACAGCAACCTCAGCCTCAGTTTAACCCGACACCTTCCGAACTTAGAGCCAGGTCAGATGACCCCGATCAGGAGCCTACAGGGTCTGATGTGGGAGTTACCTCTGTGAAAAACGATGACTCTGAACAACCACCTCCAGTGGCGGAGACAATCAAAGTTGAAATATCAACACCGGCGGATTTCAGAGACACGTACTACGAAATTGCAACTATAAAGTCTCCATATACTTTCCAGGTAGGCTTTTCAATTAATAAGCTGTAATTCTAATGTACGCTACACTTAATATTCATGACTTACACAGCGAGCCGGTCACAGAAGTCAAGCGGTCTTCTGTCTTCGCTCATTCGGAGGCCGGGATCGTGGGTTCAAATCCCACTCAGGGCATGGATGTTTGGTGTGTGTGTGTGTATGCGTTTTTCTGTGTTTGTGTCCTGTGTTTAGGTAGAAGCCTTGCGACGAGCTGATCACCCGTCCAGGAGTCCTACCGTCTGTAAAATGATCAAGAAACTGAGAAATCAGCCCTATGCTCCAAAGCGGGAGCGAGAGGAGAGAGAATCTTGGACAGTGAACTTTTTTTTTCCTTGGCATTACAGCCCCAGTGGGCCTAGGCCTACCTCCATGAACTTCTCCGTTCACTTCGGTTTTTCTAGATCTTGGACATACGGTAGGACTCCTTGGGCGGGTGATCAGCTCGTCGCAAGGCCTCTACCTGTACACAAACAGAGATAAACGCACACAAACATCCATGCCCTGAGTGGGATTCGAACCCACGATCCCGGCTTCCGAGGGAGCAACGACAGTGCATGCCTTAGACCGCTCGGCTACCGTGACCGGCCAGGAGAGTGAACTTATAGAGCTTAATAACATGTTACCCTCATATGTGCACTGGACTTTCTGCTAAGGGAAGTGGCGTCTTGAGTACGGTATTATATCGCTCTGCAGTTAGAGGACAGAATGAGAGAAATATAATTAAGAAATTAGGACACTGCATCATTTGTTTAACGTGAAATATATGCTAATCCACTTATTCGAATTATACAGAATCATACGTAATATTCATATAAATATTCCCACCAGATTACGTAATATCTCCTCCTTCCCTTCAAGAATTAAATCTTCTTTTCAGAAGTTGAGCTCACTCATGTCTATTTCGAGTCTTCCTACATCTATTTCGTTTATCAGCATATGTGAATATCATTTAAGTGAATATGCCTCGTGGTCGATAGTTGGTTGAGGCACTTTGCTACAAGCCGGAAAGTCGCGGATTCGATTCCCGAAGAGGTCATTGGATTTTTAAATTTACCTAATCCTTCCAGCCGAACTATGGTCCTGAGGTCGACTCAGTCTGTGACAGAAATGAGTACCAGAAATCTTCCAGCAGGGGTGGGGGGAGTTAAGTGTTGGCCGATGCATAAGGCTGACAACTTCACCGCCATCTGTGAACCAAATGTCTAGAAGATGTAGGAGCCTCAACGTCTCACAACCCAATGGGCCTTCACGGCCTGTTAAAGCGATAGCTTTAACTTTTTATGTCTTATTCCATTCTGTCTACACGTTATCTCTAATTCAACTGATATTTTAATAGAGACTGTTGTTTATATTGCGCAGTCTCTTTTCTTGTTATCTGTCTCTTTAATTTTGCTTGTAGCGAGATAAGTAATCTTACGTCTGCGTTTTATGTTCTCTTACTTTTCTGTTTGCTACATTTCATTTATACATCAGAAACTCGACTTGTATTCAGCTGTACTTAGCTGCATTTGAATATCATTCCACGTTTTCCGTCAATATTTGTCACCATTATATAATGTTGAAAAATACACTCTTCTCCGAAATTCCTTTCTCTGTTTATTAAACCCTAAAGTTCTTGAAGTAAAGAAGCAATTTATGAGCCCCAAGAAGAATATTGAGGGGACAGTGGCCTGCTGACCTACCAAATCACGCCAATAAAGAAAGCTAAAGCCATTATAATTCCACTACAGGGCCTATAAAAGTATCATCAATGGATGATTTCTGTACTCAAGACACCCACTTAGAGCAAATTTGCTTATTACTCCATAAAATAGAGGGTATATTTTAAATATGCAATTTATATGTTAATAAAAATCGAACAGATGGGAGGATGATACTGAGGCGTATACTGAATTAATACGGTATGAGTGTATGGTATAAGACACGGTCCAGCGACGGACTTCTATAAACACAGAAATGAGCGTTGGGTTTCTAAAAGGGGGATTTCTTAATAATCTAAGCAACTGTCAGCATCTCAATTACGATTTTGCTTCATTAAGTTAATTAGCCACCTCGTAACATAGTAGTGTCGAAATATGTACTTAAAATCCACGTATCATAAAGCGAGTGTTAATTAACAGTTACACGCGCAGACTTTGCCTGTTATCGTGCAACGGAAATGTTAGAGCAGATCTGTTTTGCTAAATTCCTGATCCTTGAAACGTGTTTCCTCTTGAATACAACACGCGATCATGTAGGAAAGATTATGAAAACCCAAATAACAGAACATAAAGAAATAAAAAATAAACACTGAGGATCATTATTGTCCAATTTGAGGTAGAGCAATGTTGTACATCAATGTTTACAGCTATTTTCATTATAAATAAAAAATTCAGTTCATTCAATTATTGCATACTCTCATATAGTCAATCAGACTTGCATATTTTAATTATATTCCTAACGACGCATGAAATGTGATTGACCGAGTTTCAACTGAATGGCAGTTACCGCATAAGAAGATGTGGAGATACTATTAAATATGTGTACGTTAGGATCTGGAGGAAACGGTCAGGGCCTAGTTACATGTGCTGACATTTGTCTAGAGTGACTAAATAAACTAACAGACAGCTTCATCCAGAATAGCCTTTAGCCTCCGTGGTTTTAGTCCGCAAGTGAACTATACCGACCGAGCGACCGCCGCTTGTAGGCGGAGTTAGTGCCAACTTTAGCGGATAGAGGTTGTCACGTGGTCAGCTCAACGAATCCCCACGGCCGTTTATTTAGGTTTCCTAGACAGGAGCCGCTGTTTCCTTGAAATATATCCTAAATTGTTTCATGAGGCTACGTTGACCCCGTTCCAGACACATTACTTCTCAGAAAATCTGGCAACGCCGGGAATCGAACCCGGACCTCTGGATTTTAGACAGTAACTGTGACTACTAGACCACAGAGGAGATCGAACAGTCTTTAATCCAATTATATTATCCTTCTGGCATATTTTTAAGGCAAGCTTAGGGCGTTACCGCTACACAAACCTATTCGACTGTTCGTTTTTATAGGAATGCATAAACTTTGTTTACACTTTCTAAGGTTTGAAGTTTTTATGGCGACACATCCCAGAAGACGGCATTCTTCATTTATTTACACTTAGATATTTAAATTATATTGCTATCCATATTCAACACGATTGAAATCTTAATATACACGAGCATGTGTTGGTTTCAGGTTGGAACAGTGAAGAACACTCGGTTCATCACAGTAACGTCAACAATTGAAAAGAGCCTGGAGAACACGGAGAGTCCATCTGTAATCAGTCCCAGCGCTACGGAGCCTCTGACCGAGAACATTCTCGCCAGCACTATAGCGCCCGGTTACGAGAAGGACAATAACCTGCCTCTAGACTCCAGTATCGCCACTCTTCCTCCCATTGGACTAGCGGGTGACGCTGAGACGCCGCCACTAGAAACCCTAACCGAGACCTTCAGTACCACGCAGCTTCTCCTCAAGACACACATTCTTCCTGTGATTCGCGGCGGCAATGATACAATCAAGTACACCCTGGTACAGTCGTATCACGTGACACGGCTCGTCACAGCTACCAAAACCCTGCCGCCAATGGAGGTGTATCACTTTGTGCCCAGTAAGACCCTCAACGAATTCAACACGCACCTTGAGGAGGCAGGTTCTGAATTACACCTGGAGCTGGAGTTCGGCGACAATGACAATCAGGACGACGATGAAAAACCGGCGGCTCTGAGAGCGTTACAACCTGATATCGATTTGGCAAACATTGGCTCGGATTTCGATCTGTCCGATGTCGATAAGACCCACATCCCCGAAGGTCATATCAGACTTAAGAAAGCTCAGTCTACAGCCTCGAAACCTAGCACTTCAACAGAATCTCCTCCGAATCCTGCTCTGAGTCCTGAACAACTTCAACAATTAGCTTTGTTGCGACTCCTAAATCCTGCAGCTGCTGCAGCTATCCCGCAAGTTATTACCACTTCGAGACCAGTGCTGAAATTGGAGACGGTATACGAGTCGCATGTGCTACCAGTCATAAATGGAGCGTCTACAAGTTACAGCACCATTTCCCGTCCAGTGGCGACAGTCAGCAAAACGGAATACGAATATGGAACCAGCACGTTGCCAGCAATTCCGGTTCCCCCAGTGAACCAGCTTAATCCCCTCTTTCCCCCGCAGCATCAGTTTGCCCTTACTTCGACTCCTGTTGTGACACAGACACTAGTGACAGAGACCAACAGCAAAGTGCTCAAATTGACGTTTGGAGCAAAGACTGCGTACACCACTCTCCTGTCCACAAAAGTCGTACCAACTGTCTTAACTACATACGTCACAGCTTCGGTTCCCGTTCAACCTTCAGCACCAGCATTTCCAGGATACTTCCCAGCACCATACCCACAATTCCCATTTGTAGGCTGAATCTTTCGTCACCCTCATCTAGAGATGACCGAGCATTTCGATCAGATGTAATAACTTGTGTTGCTACCCGATGAACTTTACACAAAGATGAAGAACTCTAAGCGTGGCTTTGCCTCAGGGAGACGCAAGTCAGTGTGGGAGCGTAAATGACAAAAGACTATGAAATAAGTCGAGATACAGGGATCTCTCTACACGATACAAGTTTATCTACAAAGATATTATCACTCAGAGTACTTGTTATACTCAGAGTATTGTTCATATTATCCATAACTGTTGGACGATACACAATTTCCAGAGATCAGACGATTTCGTTCCAAAGAATATAGATCTCTCTGCAAATGTGGTGATAATTATGCAGTGTAATTTGAAGTGGCGACAAGATATGAACTATAATACCATTTAAAAGCATTGCCGCTGAGATACTAAAAGTGCTCCCGGATCGTGGTTGGTATGGAGAGCATAGGTCTCCTAACAAAACATTTCCCCTATTAGTAGTGCACTCTGTGGTCCATTACTCGAGACTGCCACATCAACCGTCCACTCAATCAAGAGGACAGACGCAACGACCCACCTTGGCTATCTTCACCATCACATCGCAATTTCTCCTAGGGTCTATCATGTAAAAAGCCTTTATAGCTACAAGGTATGGTTTAACTATTTAAGATTCGTCTTTAACGTGACAGAACATAGGCTTCAATTATTCTGTCTCATGGACTCAAAGTTGTAGCAGATTTGAAACCTACGATGTGATTACTTACATTTCACATTCCGTAAGGATTTGTACAACTTTTATGTGTAAGAAACATACAGATGTATAATTTCAAAATTATTCTATCAATTTTAAAGGATACGAATCAATATATTTGGAACTTCTTTAGAAAGGTGGACTTACACTAATCCCCACTTTTATATTTCTTTTTAATATTCATATAAACGTGAAAAACAAGAACTCAGCAACGGTTTGTTAAGTCTCTCTCATTTATAATTACGTTTAACTCAATACATAAAGTAGTTAGACGTAAATGTACAACTGATTCATGTCAGTATTACCAACAGCAACCTGTGAACTCTTCAGGTATTTTCTTCTGAATTCGGTTTCTGGTGCACCCACGGCTGTATTTCAATATTTAAAACCAGTGAGAGAAATTCGTGTCTACCAATAATCGATAAGTAAATGAGTGGCAGGAGAATCCGAAATAGTTCAAATGTTATTGCGTTCTTTGCGACAAGCAAAATATCAGGATTCACAGAAAGAACTGTTACGTATTTCTAATAATAAATCCAGTCCTTCCAACAATTCCAACTATAGAAACTGAATAATAATTTTATTCCTGAAATCCTCCTTTCGTTTAATCTGCAAAGACTTAGTTCTTTTGGAGTAATTGATGAGTGGAACCTCTGCAGAGCGCTAATGAAAATGAAACTCGCATTTCTCAAGTGGATTTAGTGTGGAAACCGTTTCATTTTTCGATCCGTACGGCATCTGCTGCTCGGCAAGTGGATACTTCTCTTGGTTGCTGACTGCGTCACATCATTGTTACTGAGTAACATTGTACTGTCATTCACATTCAGGAAACTTTATGCAGTAAAATGGGTAAGGAAATTGTGCTCAATTACATTAATTAGGAATGAAGAGAACACTTCGAATGTAGTGAACTCGTCACAAGACAAGTTGAGATTAACGTAGGAGCTCTCAGCTATTGTGATCAGAGACATCTGGTGAAACAAATGGAGTAATATGTGATTTACAGATGTTTGATATGAACACAGATGAAGAGACGTTGTCTGGTATCCTATCTATAACCATTAATATATATCAAATGCTATATATTATGAACTGTCTAACATTTCAATACAGCATTGTTCTAAATTAAAATGTGATACTTCTTGTGACAATCCCATACCAAATTCATTATATGTAATACATGAGTAAAATAAATGCTTGGTCGCGCCATAGCTCAAGCAGTTAGTTGCTGCCTTCCCACCGCGGCGGCCCGGGTTCGATCTCGGGTCTGGTCAAGTGGGACTTGTGGTGGACAAAGTGGCGCTGGGGCGGGTTTTCTCCGATTACTTCGGTATCGCCTGTCAATCTTCATTCCACCAAATTCTCCATCATCATAATCACCAGGGGCAGGCTACAATAAGCCAATCAGTGGCCGCCGTGCCGAGTGGACCCAATTGGACTCCATCCCCCACTAAGCGAAAAGTAAATGCTTAAAATATAGATCGCGGTGCAAGGGCCGAGAAGGACCACCCCTTATACATTCATTCATTCAAACGCTTAACATAGGCCTAAGTTGCATCAGTTGATTGCTAGTAATATTCATGGTGCCTGTTAAGGAAATATTTATAACCATAAAATGACAGCAAATCCACTATTGCTGGATCCATAGAATATTCATTGCTCCAAATAAAGGAAATGTTTACCATGAAGAAGGAAGTAATTATTTCGCTCATAATACTTTTTTGTTATTACACTATATTCAATATTCAGTCTTCAGAAATTAAGAATAAAATTCAGATTCCCTCAATTATTTTATTGAAGCTAGAAGTTATTAAATTTAATAGCTGTATTAAACTTGTAATCTTTGTGCCAAACAATTTCAGAGCCCTTTTAATGGACCGAAACATGGGAAGTACTGCACAAACAAGAATGCACTTACTTAATGAAAACTTATGCATTAAAATATCATTAAATACAGGGTGTGATCGTATTCACTAAGATGTGCAGAACATATCAAGTTCATGTCTTTTAGACCTGAGAGTCTGTTCATGATAGAACAAAGTTTAGTTCCGTTTTGCTGAGTATATTAATTACAAAAATGGTACGAACAGTAGAGGAAAAGCGGCCATGATAACGAGATATTTAAATGCGACTGGAAGAGATAGACTTCCAACAATATAGTACATCATCATCAAATACTTGATATAATAACTTATTTTTGATCATTTTCAATACGACTGGACTGTGCTTTGTTGGACAAAGAGAATTCAATTCAGTCCGCAAAGGATCAATGAGAAGTCCAAATACTCGTATTGCTTAGCATATCTGACTTATGTTTAGGAGGGATATGTTGCATTGGCAATCTTAAAGTACATTCTACATACCACAATATTTGTATAAAATGTGCTTAATTTTAGTTTATAATTGGTGCGATATGTAAATAAATAAATAAATACTAAAATATCGAGAAAATCACAAATGTAATTGTATTATATATGTATTTTTTTAAGAAACGATAATAAAGACAATGAAATATAATCATATTTTATTTCCGTTTTTGGCCAGTAAATGAACCTCTATCCAAACAAATTTTAGGTAATACAAGTATAACCAAGTTTTTATACACAATAAACTTGTGAAACTCTTCCGCTCCGTTATCATTTAGGAAGTGAAGCGCTGGCATCGAGTGCTGGTAGTCGCATTGCTTTGTAGAATTACTTGAAGTCAGTCAATTCAAGTTGTGGTACATTCATGCAACCACATTTATAAGATGAATAGCATTACTGTCCTTTACAATATCTAGGAAGTTTGGTTCTCCGTCCTGCAGTCACTAAACCGATGTAACAAGAAACCTGTCTGCTCTCCATCCAGCATTCCATTTTCTTCGTGCGGTCTGGTAGATAATTACCAAAGTTTCCAAAGAATATTGTGCGTCAATGATGTTGTTCTAGCCTGGAGACGGAAGTACCACATCCTTCCGAAACGTTGGTAACGATATGCCAGGCTGTACCACGTCACGTTCTGTAAGACTATAGTCATCATAGTGACCGCCGTTAGAACCTAAACGTGACAGGTTTATGTGAACAGTATCACACAGAGGAATAATTCTCTCGTTCTCTTCAAGAGCAGTTCTCTTTTCTTCTTATTATTCCATATGGACAAGAGAACCTAATGCCTGTAGTGGCCTGAAAATTCCATTTCCGGCTTCATATGTTTATGAGCTAACAATATCTGGACCAGCGGTTCTCAACAGGTGTACCGCGAGTTCTGACAGGTGCACTGCGAGGCTCTGAAGTGGAGAATTATTGTACAAAATAAAATATGAGTTGGCATAAAATTTTTATTTTGTATATTATCGTATATCAGATGAAAATTAAACAACACGTGTACGTTTATTATGAACTTAAATACACTGTTATAATTCTAGTGTGACGCAAAAGAAAACCATGAAAACCCAAAGCGTGACTCGAGCACCACATTGTTAAGAACCACTGACCTACACTACGTAGCGTCGAATGGCGGGAACCTTGATGAATTACAAAGGATTTTGAAGGAAATGTTCGTCATCGGAAGTAATATTCTGAAGTCGAAACGCGAGAGACGATCGACTAGCCAAGTGGCATCGCATGGTTGGATGGTTGGTCTCCTTGCCGAGATTCGAACCACCACCCCCCGAACATGAGAGCTCGGTTCACTGCGTCTCGTTAGTCTCCCTCCTGCGCTGCATCCACTACGTACATGTATCACTGTAAACTAACCCCAGCCAGTCGGCCGCGCCATAGCTCAAGCGGTTAGTCGCTGGCTTCCCACCGCGGCGGCCTCGATCCCGGGTCGGGTCAAGTGGGATTTGTGGTTGACAAAGTGGCGCTGGGGCAGGTTTTCTCCGAGTACTTTGGTTTCCCCTGCCAATCTTCATTCCACCAATTGCTCCACAATCACACTCACCTATCATCTGGGGCTGGTACAATAGGCCAGAAGTGGCCGCAGTACAAGGGACTTAGTCCCAACCCACTAGAAAAAAAAAAACAGCCACTCACATTCGATCCGTTGAAACTCAGTGGTCTTACGACCCAGCCTCTAGGTCTTCATACGTCTCCTTTACTGTAGTACGGGTACAAAGTCACCCAAGTATCTCTACTGCTACTTGCATTTCTCGTATTGTTGTATGTTTCTATTCATGTTGTATGTGTTGCAGATGAGTATATAGGCCTAAAATATAGGACCACGAAGTAATGTTTATAGCTATCAGATATGACGTACTGTTTACGTTCTAAGTATAGTCGCTACCACAACCAATACAGCATAACTTGTCACTGATGAAACATGGTACCTGGAAGCAAAGTATTATGGGGCCAACCCAAGCATGTAATTTGCAAGGTTATCATTATTTTTTTAGTGGGAAATAAAAGTATTTAAAATTTCTCTAAGTAAAGCAAATGTAAGCCGGTCACGGTAGCCGACCGGTCTAAGGCATGTACTGTCTTCGCTCGCTTGGAAACCGGGATCGGGGGTTCGAATCCCACTCAGGGCATGGATGTTTAGTTTGTGTGTGTGCGTTTTTCTGTGTTTGTATACAGGTAGAGGCCTTGCGACGAGCTGATCACCCGCCCAAGGAGTCCTACCGAATGTGTAAGATCTAGAAAAACCGAAGTGAACGGAGAAGTTCATGGAGGTAGGCCTAGGCCCACTGGGGCTCTAGTGCCAAGGAAAAAAAAAAACAAAAACAAATGTAAAATTAAATCGTATTGCTCAGATTTTTACATTGACTTATGATATGGACTGTACCTGTTTCTTTCGTTGTACTCTTGAAAATCTCCGTTTCTAGTGCCATCATTCGAAGTCGACTCAAACGCCCTGCCAGGTAAGAATGTTCCAATGAGCATCTGAAACAAACAACACATACGTAAAGTGTTGCTTTTGGTTATCCCTGCATATTAAAAGATGTTTATTCATAACCTGCCCGATATATTAAGGAAGCAAAATTATCCCTGTGCTCAACTACTTAAGCACTATGCCATAAAGGCGTATGGGGGAGTGGATATATAGATCCAATTATTCTTGATCTCATCATTGTTTGGTGAGTAATCAGCTTCAAGTCCCGACCAATTTATCACAAGGGAGAGAGCACCCGGTACTCGTTGAATGGATATCAGAGACGGTCTTGAAGTCATGAATAGAAAAATTTTGCCCATACTGGTACTCGAACTCCATCCCCTCAGCCTTCCAGCCAGTGGCCAGTCGTTAAACCGATTACATTATTGCGATATATCTGAAATATAATCAAATTCAATATCGGAGTATACATCTGTTTACATTCTTCAAATGTGAAATAGAAACAGCCGTATTCAGTACCGTAGAAAATGTATGCTATGCTAATCAGATATTTATTTCAATACAGCTCGTCTCAGACTTTCGGCGGATCACACACTTCTATAGTTCTGTTTTATGCATTTGGAGATAATCCATTTTTTAAAAAAGACCTGATGTCCTTCTGCAAATGACTAATTTAATTATCACCTAATGAACTTGCGAATCTAATTCCAAGAACAGTGCTCAGAATACGCAAGATAATGTTTAAAGAGGAATCTAATTAATTACACACTCGACTTCTGCGAGCTTCAGAAAGCAGTGATCTCCTTAGAATTAGCTAATTACTGACTATGCATGAAACTAACTGGGATGGCTGGAAGCAAAGCTAGCGAAGGAATTAGATGGAATAAAATAATGGGGCGTTCCAAATCCCTCTACACAGAAGATGTCAACACCGAAAGCGACTCTGCAGCAAAGCCGAGACCCTTGACCGAGGGCACATTGGGATTCGCTGCGATGCGCTTAACAGCAAGGAACCTGGAGAAGGAATACAGAGCTCCGGTTGGATGTTGTATAAAATGGACAACTAATAGATAAACTAGAGAACAATGCTAGTTCACTCAGTACAGATACTATAATAGGGATGGCAGAAGAAGGAATCAGAGTTCGTCTCCAAGAAAGAGCGAAATATCTTTTCTCTTCTCTGCAGTGCTCAAACCGGCCATGGATCCGCCTTCTATCCAGTGGGTACAGAAGCTTCTTTCTCGAGGGGAAAGCGGTGGAAGACCAATGCTGACTACTCATTTCAAATAGTGACGAGGTTAAAACTGCATGGAGGTATTCCTACAATCCTCTCATGACTCAATAGTGTGGTGATTAATTAAAAGTAATCCTGTGCTCTAGTGGTCAGAGTTCCTGGCTACAGATCCAGATGTCTGGACTCGATTCCTGGCGCTACCAGATTTTCTGAGAAGTACTGGTTCTGGAACGGGGTCCACTCAGCCTCGTGAGGATAATTGAGGAGTTATTTCAAGGAAACAGCGGCTCCGGTCTAGAAAACTGAAATTAATTTCCTTGGGATCCGTTGCGCTGATCACGCGACACCCTCTATCCGCAAAGGGTGGTACTAAATTTCCGACAAGCGGCGGTCGCTCGGTAGGTATGGTTTCCTTGCGGACTACAGGCCACGGAGTTTTGTATTTTAGTTTTGCTACGTAGATAAATATAGACGAATCGTGAGAGTAATTTGTAACAATATTTAAACTTCGAAGGCTTCCACGTTTTTGGATATGGCAATGAGAAACATAAATGACGACACAAACAGACACTGCATTAATAATTTTCACTAATTGTTTCCTAAGCCACTCTTGTAGTTTTCAACACCCAAGGAATCGTTTCATAAAAGTTTCCTACAACCATTCTGTACCGCAATAGCAACATTTTCGCACCTAGGTATGATCGTTCAGTAGTTATCGCCCTGTGAAGAAACTAACACCACACAATTAAATACAAAGTTTCGGAGATATATTCTGTCTCCGTCGTCAGGCAAAAGTCTACTCAGTTGGGCCCAATTCCTAGATCTACTCCTTATTTGCGGATACCAGCACAAACATAAGGTACTCCAAAAACTCAATAATTGTATTAATAAACCATCTTAATAAAGTTTCAGATCTTGTTAACACCATAGATTTGAACCTATCTTGAGAAGTCACCAGTTGCTCAGTTTCTAAAGAATTTCCTAATATTTGATGGAACCCGGAGGTTCATTACTGTGTCCACCATCCACTGCTCCTTATCCTGAGGCAGATCAATCCATTCTATATCATCTTACTCTATTCCTATGAGATCTATTTTAGTATTATTTTCCCGCCTACGTCTAGGTCTTTATAGTGGTCTCTTCCCTTCTGGATTTCATACCAAAACCTTATATACGTGTATATCGTCTGCCGGCTACAAAAACATATTTCGCTCGATCTCCAAGCTACCCATCACTGTACACAGAGTTTCGGATTCTTACACCACAGGATTTGAGAAAATACGAGAAATAAATTCGTATTTAGAGACTATGCAGCGTAAGCTCACGCGGTTAAACTCAGAGGACCGTGTTCAATCCCTAGTGAGTCCATGCAGAATTTATGGGGGACAAAATAGCACTATGGCAGGTTCCTCCACAAGCACCTCGGTTTTAACATGTTAATCTCTTTCCATCAACATTTCGTACTCATATCGCAGGAACACGGTCGGGCAGCCAAAATCTTACCACGGCCTTCTTCGGTGTCTGGGGCTTCATTTATTCTGATCCGGCATTTGGCCAGCTCGGAGCAAATTAATTAAATTCTGTAACCATTTATTGTTGTTATTATTATGGCTGTACGGCCCTTTGTTGGGCCTTGGGCTCTTTTTCAGTTTCTTAATCCTATACATAATCGGTAGGATTCGTTGGATGGGTGATCAGCCCGTCGTAAGGCGTCTACCTACACACAGAACAACACAAACATAGAATAAACGCACACAATACAGACATCTATGCCAGGAGTTGCATTCGAACCAACGATCCCAGCATTCGAGAGAGCGAAGACCGTTCATGCCTCAGACTGCGTGGTCAGTCATCGGCTCTGTAACCATTTAGAGACAAAAAAAAACGCGTTCAGGCTGCAAAAATAAGATTCATGTGATCATCATGTGAAGTGGGCTAACAAGAAGATATCACGTCCGAATTCATTTCATTTCGACAGAAAATGGCGGAAGATAGTAATATCCAGGACAATGGAATGTACCTTCAGATGAATGGAACATGAGTATGGGATGCCAGCAGATTGTCTGTTCAGAGCAGAAATGTAATATGGACACCGAGGACAAAGACACTTGGGAAGGCCTGTGAAAGGATGGACCAATCGCGTGTTTTGCTAAGGAACGAGGAGCGTGGTACTAAACCTTGTGAGGAAAAGGAGGAATAATTTAGGAGGAGAAGGAAATAAAATACCCACGCCATCTAAAGATGTAAAATTTCTGAAGAGCGATTAATAACCATACATCATATCTACGACCTTGATATGCTATAATACTATCTCCAAGTCATGTGACCAGGTACAGACTTCGCTTTCCGTGTCATATTCTTATAATAGAAAAGCCGAGGAACACCATAAAAATTCACATAAAAGAAGTTCATTTGTCAGATTTATGTTCAAGTATGGCATCGTTTCGAAAGATAATGTTCGAGCGGGGAGATATCAAAACGGCTTGTAACTTTCATAACCGGTTCTCAAATCTCATTTGAGCAGCTTCATAACAATTTCTGTTGACACAACGACGGCGAAGAAAGCGTTCATAATTCCCCAGAGGTGCTATCGTTCGAACGATAACGGTGGCTGCGCAGTAACTGGAACATCGATACCATGTATTCGAACCCCACTCGAGACATGGATGTGTGTGGGCATTATTTTGTTGTTACGTCTTTTGTAGGTAGAGGCCTTGTAATGGGGCGAGGCCCCGCTCAAACAATCTTATCAAATATTTAAATAGTCATAATTTCAGAAGATGTATCTTAATTGCAACAAGACTGAGAACCTAATAAATAAAACCTGAAGAAGGTGAAATCGTTAGGTGAAATTTTTATATCTTCTTAGATAAGAGAAATTTTCAGTATGATCAGGTAAGATTCCCAGTTCCTCTTTACGACAATATGATGGGATTATTATTAATCTTTAATTTAGAAACGTATTTGGATATTCTATCTTTGGAAAATCTTGTACATTTAAATTTCAATTCATACGTCACTCATATGACGAAACGAATAAGAACAAATATAACAGAGAACAATCCAAAATAAAATCCCCGAGGCCCATTATGAGATGTAAGATCCGGATTCTTTTTTTTTCTACCATAGTACACGTGTGCGTCGAAATGTGCATACAACCACAGAATAACATGCTACTGATGATCATGTCTGCTAAATAACATACTAACGAAGACTCACAGGCCCTGTTCCGCTGATTGCTGCGTTACTTCGTTGTTTCGTGCTGAATTCTTTCGTTTGCTATCAATAACACACATCAAATAATCCCTCAGAGCTATTTTTCTTTATTGCTAGTGAGGTGGGACTAAGTCCCGTGTACTGCGACCACTTCTGGCCTATTGTACCAGCCCCAGATGATAGGTGAGGGTGATTGTGGAGCAATTGGTGGAATGAAGATTGGCAGGGGAAACCGAAGTACTCGGAGAAAATCTGTCCCAGCGCCACTTTGTCCACCACAAATCCCACGTGACCAGACACGGGATCGAACCCGGGCCGCCGCGGTGGGAAGCCAGCGACTAACCGCTTGAGCTATGGCGCGGCTCTTTCCTTCAGACCTAACTACAAGGGTATGTACGAGTAGGTATAGAAACGAGTTTACTTCAGGGATAACATAAAGTGAAAGCGTTAGAAACAAAGTAGCCAGGATATAGAAGAATGAAGGAAATGGGACGTTTATAGAACCAAATTTGTTATACACAACCACACAGTATCAGTGGAATAGTGACAAGGTGGGAGATCCCACAATCCGCATAAACTGAACAAAACATTTATACACTATATTGTGACGACTATCTCTTCTAGTTCCAATATTCCGGCTTTCAGGTGTCAGGAAGGACACAGACAAAAAGGCAGCAAGATGCTCTCATAGGCCTCCTTTTATTTTATTTTATTTTTTTTCAAAATAAGGATAGTAGGCAAGAAAAGGGATGAGACAGATGGAACTTGTAACACATATGGAAAATTATATATACACACACACACACACACACACACATTAGGAATGACATGGGTAATGGAATGGATCCTACAGAAAGAGGATCCGAGGAAGTGGATTGCATTGATCTGGCTCAGGAGAGAGTCCAGTGGCTCGTTCTTTTCAATACTGAAATAAATGTATAATATGTAGGAACTATGCTACCTTCAACACAACAAATATTTCAGTATTACATTTAGATCTTTACATATTATATATTGTCTAAGACACACAACAGGATGCAACCAATGAAAAAAATACTGAAATAAATTTTCGGGTTCCATAAAGTAACGGACAATAATCGACAGGCTAAGGAACTATTACCTTATCGAGAAAGACTCTTCTCCGTGAGCAGGATTTTCCCGTTCTTAACCCCATTGTTGCGATTTTCGATTGAAGTCGAATAAGCATCCATTACCGTAGTGTTCGACATTCGACTTTAGTCCACATCGGGAGTCTTTTCCTTTCCCTGCGGCATTTTTATTGCGTTTTTTTATTTTTCTACCACATAATTGCATAATTTTAGGAAAATGGTGAGAATATAATACGCAGTGAAAGCGTTAAAGTACCATTACTTGAGATCATAAAGGAGAATTAACCTCTCCGGACGATGGTGGTGAGCAACTAGCCTCACCCTTCAACAGCCCCCGGACTAAGCGAGCTTAGCCGGTCTGGATGTAAATTGAAGAATTTGGGAAATGTAAGCGTCGAGAAACAATTTTGGTATCTTAGTACTGTCATGAGTAGTTGTAGAATAAAAATCATTTTTAGTCATCTCAGAAGTCATGACTTAGGAAAACGTGTAATGGACATAAAACGCAAACAATATGTAAAGTTTTGTGACCTTGGTACATGAGTACAAATATTATGTTTCTGGACATTATCTATCGTCTTGTCTATATTCAGAAGTACCGTCCTTTTTATTTTTCAAAACATAACGTTTCAGGTAAACCCTACTCAGTTGGGCCCAACCGACAGAGCTAGTCTCTATCTTCAGTCCGGGGATAGCGTGAGTGTCCGTTATTTTTATCCCATTGAAACTAAAATATTAATGTCGCAACACATTTTAAGAAACCTCCAGCGATACTAAATTTTTAAAAATCTTTTCAACGATTTTCAGTAGTTTTAGGGTTACAAACGGATTATCAGACAGACGTGACGAAGCTAACAGGGGAATTTTCGTTGCGACTCCGTAAAAAAAAAGAAACATGTATTAAAACGTGGATCGAACCCCTATTGTTAAACCCGGAAGCAGTCGCTCTATGACGTTTTGACGTCGATGTTACAGAAATGGAGTTCATTCTTCTCCTGACATTTAACGCCATGTATTCCGTTGAAAGTCGAGTCATATTTCGGAAGAAGTCTTCTCCATCTTCAAGTATGAATTGTAAACCAAGCAACAAACCCGTATGAAAAAAAAATATGCTTCCTGCATGATCCATCCCTTGCTTATTTCTCAACCCTGGAGATGAAGGCGACATGTTCCCCGAAACGGCTGTTGACTTTTACAGGACGTTGTTTTCCAGAAGATAAAATTCTACATAACCACTGCTGCGGGAAATTCAAAGTCTACAGACGTCAGGGAATATTTTGCGAGGACCAGATATGGATGGAACTGGCTCAGAAGTACGAGTTATCGCTATCGCGCTGAGCGACTTCTGCAGTACAAGAAATAACAAGCCACGGACTAAGTGGTGGCCCCGACAGTTTTTGAGTTATACAGAAATGGAGGCTCTACCTATGGAACAGACTTCGCTGGTCAGAGGTCAGAGGTGAGCCCTGTTAAAAACATACATTTGTAAGTAACAATTCATTGGAAACCTTGCTTCAAATCGTAATTATAGAGTAGATACCAGATTTAAGTTTCTTCTTGGGGCTGAACAGCGAGTGAGATGCCCAGCCACTCAGTAAGTAAGGATATGATTTATTAGTAAGGATACACTATATATGTCTTAACAATTCATGGTTATCGTTGTTGATAAAATAATAGATAAACGCGATATCTTAACAGTTATTGTAGTATTTCTTTGTAAATGTATAAGGAAAAAGACGTATAACATAATTTCACCACTGTGATTTGCATCTGATTTTTTTTCGGAAAACTTGACCGCATTTCACCTAGAGGTGCAACACTGTATAGCAGAGACTGGAGTCAAATGACCAAAAATACCGAATGGGTAATGATTTGGAAATATGCGATCGTAACCTATTTCAAAGCACTACAGCAGCCTGCGAGCGGGAAGACTAAGAAGGCAGAAGAAAACTTCAAGTTGGACAGCTTCTAACTCGGCCAAGATGCGAACCAGGTTTTTTTTTCTTTTTTCCCTTGGCACTACAGCCCCAGTGGGCCTAAGCCTACCTCCATGAACTTCTCAGTTCACTTCGGTTTTTCTAGATCTTACACATACGGTAGGACTCCTTGGGCGAGTGATCAGCTCGTCGCAAGGCCTCTACCTGTACACAAACATCCATGTCCTGAGTGGGATTCGAACCCACGATCAAGGTTTCCGAACGAGTGAAGACAGTGTATGCCTTAGACCGCTCGGCTGCCGTGACCGGCGAACCAGGTATTTCCCGAATAAAAATCTAAAGTTTTGTCGGTATACAAATTACACATGTTGCTCAATGTCTGTCTCTTCATATTCTCGAACAAGTTTGAAATATCTGACAGGTTTCTGTTGAAAATTGGGTGCAAGATAATGCCGTTATACATTTTATAACGGGCGCGTTTTTTACACTAATCGTTAAGTAGACTAATTGACTAAATCAATTTTGTTCTTCCTCCTCGCTCCCACTTCGGGGCACAGGGCTGATTTCTCAGTTTCATTGAACATTTTTACAGACGGTAGAACCCCTTGGACGGGTGATCAGCTCGTCGCAAGACCTCTACCTAAACACAGGACAACACAAACACATAATAAATGCATACACACACCAAACATCCATGCCTTGTATGGGATTCGAACCCACGATCCCGGCTTCCGAGCGAGCGAACACAGCACATGCCTTAGACCGCTCGGCTACCGTGACCGGCCACTAAATAACCCCATGAAATTAGAAACCGTCATTCACTCAGCTATTCAAGGATATTCCAACATTTTATGAATTACCATCTTCTCAAAAACCTGCCACTGTTCTCTGTCCTGCGACACACAAATCCAGTATACTCGTATAACCCCATCTTATTGGTCTCAGGCCTAAGCCTATATCTTTCTAGTGGTCTCTCCCCTTCAGGCTTTCCAACAAAAACCCTGTATACATTGTTCTCGTCTCCCCATTCATGCTACATTCCCTTCCCTTGTTACCCTCCTTCTCTTGATCATTCTAATTATACTGTATTTTGCGATGATTGAAACGTACGAACCTCCTCATTATGCAATTACCTCAAACTCGCTACCATTTCATCCCTCTCCTCTCAAATACTCTCAATCTATGTTCTTCCCTTAATGTCAGTGACCAAGTTTCATATCCAAACAAAACTAGAGACAAAATTTAGCCTCAGTAACACCATCATGCCGGCGTATGAATTTATTATATAACATGAATATAACATTTATTTTTAGAGGGTACTCAAACTTTGTGTGATCGTGGTCTTTCGAAAAGTTATGTTATCTTTGTTTCAAGAACTTTCTGTAGGCTGGAAATGTGTATATTTACTCGTGTCTGTCCCATCTGACCCGCATTATCTAGAGAGAGAATATAAGTGCGCATCTTATCCCCCCAAAAAATCTTCTCCTCTAAATGTAAAAGAAACGAAACAATGCAAAACTTTGAGATTACGAAAGCGAGCCTTCAGGTTCAAACTTCCAACATCAAGAAATTATTTTTTACTATTACGGTCTTTTTGGATATAAGAGCCGCGTAGTCTGGTAGAATGTTAGCAACATTTTAGCTCTGGGATATGACTATGTTCTTCCGAAACGTCGGTAAACGTATACTGGACGACACTGTGTAACATGGTCACCACCGTTGAAACATCAAGCCTCAGTAAATTATTTATACCTTTCAAGATGTGGCAATTTCATGAAATGTACTATACTTTTCTATCCTACCTTCTGTATTTCAACAAGATGAAAGTAGGCTTATGGGATCACATTGCTGTCTGCGTGCCTGTGTGTCTGATTATATATGCCCTTAACAACTTTCAACACCAGAACCGATATTTATGAAACTTGATATGTATGTGACGTCACCTGAGGCAATCTGAACGGCTACTTCATAAAATCCTCCCATCAATAACCTCAACAATGCAGCCTCAGACAGTTGAGGTTATAAAATTAATATTACTTGTATGCCTGAGGGGGACACGAGGTAGCTTAGATGATTGAGGAACTATGCTACAAGCCTTAAGGTCGCGGTTTCGAGTCCCGATGAGGTCATCAGATTTTTCAATTGACCTAATACTTCCAGCCGCACTATGGCCCAAGGGGTCGACTCAGCCTTTAAAAGAAATGAGTACCAGGAATCTTCTTGGGGACAAAGGGCGGCCGGCACGTAGGGCTGACAAGCTTACCGTCATCATGAGCCGATTGTCTGGATCAGGGCTCTCCAAACTTTTCGAAACGCGGGCCACATTAGGTAATTCAGCACTTTCAACGTGCCGGATAAAAAGAGAAATTAATAACTAGGTATATGGGTTTTATTGAAAGCACAGAATTTCATAAACTAAATACAAAGTACGTGAGAATAAATTATCGTATATTAATGACAACATACAGTAGCAGCAAATGCTCATATTTTCTTCACAAATTATAAAAAAACAAATAATGTGAATGATGGAACTCTTTTTGCATTCTTAAAATCTGATTAAGTTGGGGTGATGATGATCTGTTACAATTACACTGCACCATTGCAAGAAGTCTTGTGCACAAGACGGCTGGTAACGAACTGCTCGCGCTACCTACATTGCCATGAAGTGACACTGCCGATCGAGGACGAACAAGTACGAAGAAATACTGCGCAGTACACGGTCCATAATTAGTAAAATTGTGAATAATATTAATATTAACATAATATGGAATATCAATATATTTCAAACACAATCTTAATTAATGAATTTGAAATCTATGAACAAGTATGTTTTTTACCAGTACTCATTGGAAAATTAGTTCAATTGGCGCATTTCTGCACAATTCTTTCGCGGGCCGGAAAAAATCACATGGCGGGCCGTAGTTTGGAGACCCTTGGTCTAGATAATGTGGGACTCTCAACGTCTCACAACCCTATGGGCCTCCACGGTGTGTTGCAGGGATAGCTTTACCTTTACCTTACATGAATGCTTGAACTGGTCGACATGATGCTTAGTACGTATATTACGACATCTGAGCCCATCTCAACGGCGTATTCATAAATCCCTCTTACCAGAAATACCAACACTGCAGCCTCGCAAATTGTTTCGCTTCGTTGGCTTCATTACCCATACTGTACCAATTTTTCTTTTCCGGGTTGCTAAGTCGGCTTAGCCAATGGCGACGATCTAGGCTTTCGGGATTCGATTTCAGGTAATGAAAAGAGATTTTCATCTACTTCATAGCGTTCAGACTGGCTTTGGTGCCCAACCAGCCTCCTGTACAAAGGATAATGGGGGATCTTTCTCTGGTATAACGCTACAGGGGAGAGATGCTGACGTCTCACCTCCACCTAGTGCCGAAGTCAAGATTGGTGGAACTATACCTCCACTCACAAATACGTCTTCATGACGTGGTGCTTAATTATTTAACAAAGGGATAACATTAACTGTCACCATATCGGAAACTCATATTGTAGTTAAAGGAAAATAGGCGATTAATTATTATCTTATCGGTTGGCGCGCGTGAACTGATAACACAGTTCAAAGAAAATACATCATAATGCCTTCCAGTGATTCTCATTTGTACATAGAAATTATATTTAACAGACGAATAATGACTGGCACGATCGAAAACACCAATTTTAATAATTTCATTCCATTTTAACTAATCTTCAACCTGAAGTCAATATCGTTCATATAACTGGATCATCATCAACACTGGAAAGCAACCCCTTTTTAGCAACAGCGTTGATTAGAAGACTAACAGATTTGATCCGGGTTTCACTTCTTTGGATTTCGCAACAATACTTTCTTCAAAGAGCAAGGTCATCGTTACTGCGTCCAAACCCCAACCTCGAGGATCAGGTCCGTGTATTTATGTCCCCACCCCAAGCGAGAGGGTGGCCCATTTAGACCTCCACGCACCGGGTTCCCTTTTCGTCACCTTCTACAACTCGCAGGACTACGATTGAGGTATTCTAACCCACTTCCACACCGGAATTACTGTATTATAGCTGCATGGATATCTGAAATATACTTTTGGTTATAGTAATTTGTGGAATTAGTATGTGTGGGGGGGGGGCTGATAGAGGGGCGGATAGAAGTGACCAGAAGACGAGGAAGAAGACATAAGAAGATGCTGGATGACCTTGGGGACAGAAGAAGATATTTTCATTTGAAGGAGAAAGCTCTAGATCGCACCAAGTGGACGAACTGTTTTGGAAGAGACGGTGGACCTGTCGTCTTGACAGATTACAATGAATGAATATATATACATATATAAGACGGTCGAGAAATGTAGCTGAAATCATACATGTTGATCCTAAAGGGTTCTGACGATGGTGTATAACACACAACTGGGTTTTTGGACTTTTTCCATCGTCCGGTATTCTAGAGAACAGAAAACACGACGTTTCGGGAAACTGGATCTTTTTCCACCCTCAGATGGAGAGGGGAGAAGACACCTACTCAGTTGAGCCCCTTAGAAAGAGTGATTGAGATTAGCTCTTTGTAAGGGACCCAACTGAGTAGGTGTCCTCTCCCGCCTTCATATGAGGACGGAAACAGCTCCAGTTTCCGAATCGTCGTGTTTTCTGTTCTCTAGGATACCGGATGACAGAAAAAGTAAAAAAACCCAGTAATTCCGTGAGCATGTTCTATATGACTTTAAAAGAATTTGTATACAGCACTGTTGCATAGTAACGGTACAATAGAGTAAATCTCCTGGAGCAAATTCTCGCTTTTGCTTAGTCCCCCATTTTCGTGGACGCTTTCAAATTGTGGCTTTGTAGCGTGTGATGGAGGAAGCTAAGTAAATGTCCACTGAACTCAACTCTTCTGCGTGGAACCGTTCGCTTCTTGCAGTATGTATTTAGGGAAGAGGGAGATTAGGCTGTGTACTATTGCGCGATATTTCATTATACCTGCGATCAATACATTACTCAGCTTATCTTATCTCAATAAACAGATGATAAACTCCTGACGCCATTGGTAACACTTCAACGAAGTATAATGATTAAAATATCCCGTTACGTATCAAAATCCGTTATGCTATAAATATTTCTACGCCTTTACAGGTCTTCTTTTATTTCCCTTCATTTCTTTATTTTTCTTCTTCCCATCCTTGCTACCTTCCTTTACTTCGTAGTCCTCTCTCATAATTTTCTTTCTATTGCTTTTAAAGAGAGAGCCTCTGTGATCTAGTGGTCAGAATTCCCGCCTACAGATTTTCTGAGAAGTAGTGGGTCTGGAACGGGGTCCACTCAGCCTCGTGAGGATAACTCAGGAGTTACGTGAATGGAAAGTAGCGGCTCCGGTCTAGAAAACTGAGATTAACGACCGTGGGGATCCGTTGCACTTACCACGTGACACCCTGTATGCGCAAATTTAGCACTAACGTCGCGACAAGCGGCGGTCGCTCGGTCTGTGTAGTTCGCTTGCGGACTGCAGGTCACGGAGCTGCTTTTAGAAATAAATTATTTCTGTAACCATAACGTATTTCCTTTCATACTATAATATTTGTTTCAGTCATCACAATTTATGTCTATAGTTACACTACATGACACATTATATATTTCGGTCTTTTCGGCCATCATCGGGTAATACATGTTTCTACATTCATCTTTTGTTTTCTTCTATTTTCTCCTTACATTGGCGAATGTTTACAACGAGAGAAACCATGGGGCGTTATGTGCCAATGTATCTGATGTAAAATTATGCTAAAGGAATTAAACTATTAAAGTGTTAGAGCTTAAAATGTCGCGTTATAATTTCTGAGTTTTGGCTTACGTCATACTGGTGTTGCAAACGGTGTAGTTGTTTAGTTTTTTTTTCTTTTTGCTGTTCGTCGTAATCGTATGATTAGTCCAAGATGTAAATATTGGCTAATACAGGAAGAAAACAACATAAAAATAAAAGGTGACTGCAGAAACGTGACACATTACCCCACAATGGCCAAAAAGGCAGAAACATTGATATATTGGGTTTTTGGACTTTATCCATCGTCCTGGTTTTTAAGATAACTAATAAAAACACGACGTTTCGGAAACTGGATCTGTTTCCGTCCTCAGGTGAAGGAAAACACCTAACAGAATAGGTGTTTTCCTTCACCTGAGGACGGAAACAGATCCAGTTTCCGAAACGTCGTGTTTTTATTAGTTATCTTAAAAACCAGGACGATGGATAAAGTCCAAAAACCCAATATATCAGTGTGTTATACACCATCGTCAGAATCCTATAGTAACTACAGGCAGAAACATGTTGCAATGTATAATAAAGTGTACTTACACGCATAAGTTGTGGTGAATGGAATCAAATACAATTTATTCGCACACAACATGACGCTGGAACACAATATATCATTTTATACATATAAATGATTGTACAGACATTAATGAGACAAATTTATTACATATGTAAATACTTCATCAGCAGACCTCCAAATTCCACAGAGATATATGTATGTAGTATTGAATGGCGTACTTTCCAAATTTCGTGTCAATTACAGGGGACATGTTTAATTTTTATACCATGCTAAATTATGCTAGTTAAATACGTCATTGTTATAAAACTTAAAGGAATGCTTAATTTTATGATTCCTACAATAATGATATCATATCTGGCTGTAAATCTTGAAGGCTCTCTGGAACTGACGTGCTTCTCAGCGCTTAAATCATCACCACTTTTTCAACAATGCATGGTCGCGAGTCCATGACAAGCACTGTCACCGAAAGCATTCAGCTCAGCGTTTCCGTGTGTGATTCGCATTCCCCGAGTTCCTTAAGTTTCTCCAGAGAATTAACATAGGTCACAGTTGCTGCTTCCGCAAACACCGTACACATCGTCGGAAGATACTTCTGTGTCACCATTGTAGGGCCGTCAAACAACAAAAGACACTGAAACGTATTATTTTAACTCAGCTGAATATAATGTGGTCGAATGGGTGAAGCAGTGAGTCGACGGGAATGTGAGAGGACGACAGAGAGACTGGGGACGGTATGAACAAACGGGAGACGGAGTGGAATAGTGACAGCGGGAATATGAGGATAAGAGAGATCGGGTTAGCAAGGAGCGGCTGTGACTTGGAGAGGGAGTGGGATAGTGACAAATCGTTTTGTTTGCGAGCGGACGGGGGTGTGTGGCAAAGAGTGTGAATCAGATTATAGAAGAAGGAGGGTGTGAGCTTGAGAAAGAGTGAGGAATTAGAGAAGAAAGAAGGTGAGTGAGAGTTAGTGCTAGAGAGAATGTCAAAGGAAAGCGTGAGAAAGCGAGTATACGGAATACGTGTGCGAGAGGTAGAGAGTGTGACCGAGGAAATAGGAGAGGAAGTGAGTGAAAGGCAGGAGTAGAGAGTGAGCGAATTCGAGATAATAGGAGAATGTGAGAGCTAGTGAGAGTGTGAGTGAGAGACCCCGTGAATGAGTTAATGTTTGGAAAGACTGAAATTGATTAAATTAGTATCCCATCAAGCGAACTCGTCACACTTTTCAGGAATTGGGTCTCCCTTATAATTTAAGTTTTTGATTTATCGCTCATTATTCAGCGCTGTAAATTCCAATCGAATTAGTAATGAACTGATAGAAAACATGACATGAAAGACACAGAATATGAACCTTACTTAATCGATATTTAGGGAACGTGTAGAATACTACAAATTAACAGACAGCTTTCTTTCTACCCCATCTTTGATAAACGACCTCTTTTATCCATTATCTTTCACCAACTAGAAAGTTTGTCTACACGTTAAAGTATGAGGGTCCCTCGAAAGTTAATGCCTTCATTCCTCGCAAATCTATCTCTGTTGTTGCAAGATTGCTAAAGGAAATGTCTTGATTTCCTGTATTTCCTTCTGTTTTGTTGGGTACACTCCATAACAGTAACATTACTTAACAACAAGATTTTCGTTCTGAACTTAACGAACTTTAATATGAATAAAAATGTCTTTTTTTCGAAGAAAAGTGTATATCGTACTAATCTCAATAAAATATTTACAAGTGCTCATATACTGGTGAGTTCATGTACATAAGTAACTTCCGTCCATAAAATATAAGACGTAAGTCGTAAGAACATTAATTATACTCGTAACAAGGAATACATTCGTTTCTTGAATTAAAAAAAAAACAATATTTTTAATCAGGAAATTAAATTTAAATGCGTATTTTGGTGCTATAATTTGGTTTTGCCATGGAATAGTCTTAGTTCTCCAAACTGTCTATAATAAATTTCGATTTCTGTCAACCGAATTAAAAATTTTATTCGGCTATCAATGAGCTAAGTCAGGTCCAGTATTAAATGAGCAATAATTTGAAATAAAGGAGAAGCAACTCCCTTCTTAATTGCGTTTCGGAAAATATTTCGGTAAACATCTACTGACCACTGATAAGTCGATCTGTCACCAAGAAATAGCATTAAATATATGGGACCGATTCCAACGAAATTTGGCACGACAGACATAGAATTACAACAAATTTTGTCAAAACATTTTGATCTAGATTTATGTTAAGAACTACTTAAATTAAGATCCCAGACTAACTTAAATGTAGGGCCTGCACCTTTTGAATCTTTGGCAGATTTTAATATANTGCATCCGTTCTGCGGTGGTATGACTCACGGCAAATTGCAGCCGCGGCGCGCACTTGATTGTACGCACTGTACTTGTATATTAGAAACACGGCACTTCTATTATACTAGGCATACCCTATGTGTAAGTTTGTAAGGGCAATGGAATTTATATATCTAAATACATTTATCCGAGAATCTTGCTATGTATTCACATGAACAAGAGTTGTTTTGAGTAAACGTTATTCTGCCGAGGTGGCTGGTAGCGGTAACACTCTAGACTTGTATTCGGGAGGTGTTCCTTTCGAATCTCGGCGGGGACAATAAATATCCTGACAGGTTTTCGTGGTTTTTCTCAGTGACTCCAGGAAGCTTCCTCGGTTAGGAAAAGACCATTTCCTCCAAAACAGCATTCAACAGTAATCTTCCTCTCCGACACCATATAATAAATATGCTGACAGTTTTCTGAAATACCCCTCCCACACGAGAGCACTAAGTATGTATAAAATAGCCATTTACACAATACCTATATAAAGATAATCTGTTTCCAGCAACTCAATTATATGCTGAAAGAATGCTGCCCAAATTGGCTTCTAATCTATCCGATAATTCCTCGATAGCGTATTATTATTTATTATTAGAGGGGGTGGGTTTCCCTATGCATTTAGACCAGTTACCTCGATAGTGTATATCTGAACAGCAGACAGGGATCATGTGTAAACGAAACACGCCTCTCTATATTACACTCAAAGGTGCATTAGTCCGTTATATTTCATTATTTCAGAAGATTTTCTTAGCAATATCTGATTGGATGTTTATGTCATACGTTCAAAGATGAAGCAACAGTCACTGCTAAATGCATGGAGAGGCTCATTTCGCAAGGTACATGGAAAGAACAGGATGCCATTGCTGCCAATACAAGTTCCGTGGCGGAGAGGTGGCAGACTGTTGCTCTAGGGCACGGACAACCAGAGAGAAAACCAAACACCACCCAGAATCATTGCATGTATAATAATAAACTGCAAAAGAAGTGAATTCAAGGTTTGGGACGAGACAGACTGTATCCATTGAAGGGAATTTGACCTTAATAATTTATAGATCAGGTTTTAACCTCCCTTTGCTTTCACTAAGCTCGCTATTTATAAAATATATTTCAATGCAATTACAGTACATAAATAACAGGTTAACGTTAAAAGTAATATATGATATTACTGGTCCTGGGAGCAGTCAGGATTACTCAGGATACTTGCTCCGTACACAGTAATCAAACTTTTCGTAACAGTTACCTACGATCAACAGCTACCAGAAAACAATAGACATATCAAGGACTGTTAAAAATTGGGTAGGAGTAGAAAAGAAAGTCCACCAGATGCAATCGCGGAATGCCAATGTGATAAGAAAGGTACGCAACAATGAAATTTAGCAGTTGATTTACTGTCCTGTACAACTCTACCTGAGGTTCTCACAAAAGCTCCAGCACTGCATCTTAACTGCTTCGCTCTGGCCTTAGCTTATTCTTCTACCTTGAAGATGGAGGAAACATGATATTTGGGCTGATTTTGAAGTGATTGCACGGAAATTATATCTTATAACATAGAACTATTCACGATCGGTTCCCCTACTTCGCATATGAGATGTTCCGAAAAGGATTCTCAGCCCAAAAGCTAAAATTCATGCTTTAGGTAGGCCGCACACCATCATGCGTCAAGACATGTAACAGTCAAGACACGATGTCTGCGACATGACGCAAAGAAAGGAGCACAATTGAAAAGAATGAGATTATGAAAACCGCCGCAAACCGGTCTAAATTATGACGCTGATTTCAGCTTCGTACTGACGAATCACGAATGAAGCAAGACTGCGTCTTTTATCTCATGTCTTTATGGTTGTCTTGACGCAGACGGTGTGCGGTCGCCCTTACAATTGTCATTACGCCCTTCGTTCTGTCCTCTGTAAAATGTAAATTTGTTCCTCTGCTTAATTAATTAGAACAATGCAAAGAAGATATGCGGGGAAGTGGAAGTATAGCTCCACCATTCCTGACCTCGACACCAGATGGAGTTGCGAAACTTCAAGCCCCTGCCGCTTTACTCCAAGTACCCATTAGATAGGACGCTCGGTGGGCCACAGAGCCTGTCTGGACGCTGTAGATTAGAGAGATATTTTTTGCCCCGAACCGGAATAGAACCCTGACCGTCCGGCCCGTGGCCCGTCGCCATAGTGCATGAACTACCTCGACTCCCTCTGTCCTGGGTTCTGGCAACAACAGATTCTTTAAGCTTCTCAATTCAGGATTTACGACCAACCTCCCAGGCATGCTATATATATTAGCGTGTGAAGATGAGAAAGTTTTGTAAGGAGTTAACTCGAGCAAAATTACAAAGTGAAGAGTGTACCAAGTCCCGTGAGTACTGAAGCGCTCGTTCTATCTCCACTTTTAGGGGAAAGAGAGTTAATGCATTTTTCTAATACTTTGCATTACGTCGCACCTTTTCCAAGTAGTTTTCTTTTTGCGTTTACCTTACTTTCAAAGTAAGGTTTTGCAGTACTTTTTTACAAGCCACATTTGAACTGCAGCTGGTTGCAAAACTTTAAACTAAGTTTTTTTTTTTTAATTTGTGTTGATGGATATAGTACATCCAGTATTCAGGTGATAGAGTCTTCAATATAGNGTGTGAAGATGAGAAAGTTTTGTAAGGAGTTAACTCGAGCAAAATTACAAAGTGAAGAGTGTACCAAGTCCCGTGAGTACTGAAGCGCTCGTTCTATCTCCACTTTTAGGGGAAAGAGAGTTAATGCATTTTTCTAATACTTTGCATTACGTCGCACCTTTTCCAAGTAGTTTTCTTTTTGCGTTTACCTTACTTTCAAAGTAAGGTTTTGCAGTACTTTTTTACAAGCCACATTTGAACTGCAGCTGGTTGCATAACTTCAAACTAGGTTTCTTTTTAATTTGTGTTGATGGATATAGTATATCCAGTATTCAGGTGATAGAGTCTTCAATATACCTTCACATGTTATTGGTTGAATCACCACTTAATTCATGCTTTCATATAAATTCAACGGCACCTTTCGATAACATAGGGTCATCATTAGGTATAACTGATGATTTATTAGTATACATATTTAAACCAATTTGGTACCTATTAAAACTTGGTACATAAAATAATCTAAAAAAACTTTTTAAAATAATATGAATTGATGATGTCCTGGCATTTTTCTTTCTCGTGTTCTCTCCTCTGTTCCTCACAGAATGGTGTATTTCGTGGACGATATCTCGGTTACGTGCTCTTCTGTCACCAGAGCGGGTGGACTACCATTAATGCGAAAGAATGCTTAAATACAGCACTCAGGTGGTAATTCTTTCATCTAGCGCCTTGTTTTTGCATGCCTGTATAGAGATTGCCGAGTGAATGTACAGGAAACAGATCAGTACAATGGACGAACTGAGTGATAGAAAGATACATCGATATATTGATGAATGGAAGGACGAATGAAAGAATGAATGACTTTTTGGATGAATAGACGGATGAAAGGATGGGAAGACAGATGGATCCACTGAAGGCCAGAAATATATGGAAAGGATAGAAGACGTTCGCGAATTTTTGTGAAAACTTAATACGAGTAGAAACGCTGTTAGGGTAAAGAAAATCAGCGTGACGACAGCCAAGCGTATCGAATAAAGAGAAAAGTGGAATAAGTGAAGGAGTATAAAAATGTAACATTGAAATGTACCCTTTATAAATCGGGCACAAATGTATCGAATGATTTTAAATTAGTAACATTCTGCAGTATGGAACCTATGTACTATACTGTCATGTCACGTAATTGAGTGACTGGAGATGGGTTTGATTTGTAAATCGATTTTATTGGACACTTAAACAACTCGTGACTGCACTTGACAAACCAGTTATGGTCTTCACTGTGCTATTTAATAACCTCTTCCAACGGCTGACGTTCCTCTGCTTCAGGGCTCACGTTCTCGCAGGCTGGCGGCCATCTCACCCCAACCTCCTACTCTTCTGACTGCCGCCTCAAAACATTCCCGTAATGGCCGCTGGTCTTCATTATATTGCCTCGGCACAGACAGAACAGAGAACACCGTTTCCAATAATTCTTCTATTGTTGGGTGACGTAGCTATCCGCGAATACCGTACAGAAAATGTCGTTTCTCTGTTGCGTGTGTGATCGTTGTTTACTCTGCCGTAACCTATAACGTCTCTCTCGTCAGATATGTCACAATATAGTAAAACCATTACAAGCACATTCAAATGCTCCATCTTCATGTGTTTGCCCAATTAATTTTTACTGTCTTAATTTATTTGTTAGATCTTATACATACAACACGCTACATTATTTTTATAGTCTATTTTGAATTTAAATACTGATAAGACGTACGTGCCTCGTCAATATAGTAGCAGGAAATATGTTTTGAACTAAATATACTTCGCTTGAGAACGTGGAAGCACAAAAAGAAGAAGAAGAGAAAAGGAATGATCTTAAAATGAAAGATCTTTCACTTCGTAACGGATATCAGACAGCCGTCGTAAGTTTAATTGTGAGAATGTGATGCTATCTTTTGTTTTAGACCGTGAACTGCTGTGAAACTAATGAATAGGATGGCCATAGCTTCATTCCCATGGCAACTCCAGTGTACTCTCTTCAGTGGAGCAGGAAACGAAGGGAAACACCGAAAAAAAATGTCATTTTCTTCTTACAGTAAACTGTCTGTTGCTTCTATCCGATTTAACCAAAAATTAATTATGTCGATAGGTTTTTTTAAGACTTCCTATTATAAACTGTCACAAAAATCTGTCCGGTTGGAACCTCGTTCTTTCATGAGGGCAAATAGAAAGACGAAGAAACGGACGGACAGACATGAGAAAGCTAACAGGCATTTTATGTAATTTTTGAGGACTCACTTAAAATTGTTCAGCGATACTTCACTCTGGGTGCCCATGAAGCAAAGACTGTGACATTTAACCAAGTTTTACCACTGGATACCAATCACCCCCAATTTCAAAATTATTTTTCACTGTCATAGTTAAAGATTAATGAAGACTGCAGAATGATCCATGGGATATTGACAGGAAAACTATAGACAGCAAGACATTTTCCATTTACCTTTATTCATTAATCAATAAACGGTAAAGGTCCCTCTGCTTAACTAATTGAGCACTATGCCATGAAGACGTATGGGGGGTTGGACGTATAGATCCACATTTTCTTTACCTCGGCAATAGTTGGAGGTAAGTGGTCAGCTTCACGCTCCGGCTACTTTACTCCTTGGGAATGTTTCCCGTGTACCCACTGAATATGAGGCTGGGTGGGCCCCAGAGCCGGTCTGGACTACGTGGAGAAGAGAAAGTTCTTGACCCAACTGGGACTCGAACTCCGACCCCTCGGACGTCTAGCCCGTAGTCAGTCTCTATACCGACTGCGCTATCCCGGCTCCTTTATTAAACAATTATGTTTATTAATATGAATCTGTTGGCACAAAATTATACTTAATTGGGATCTACTGAAGAGTTTGGTCTGGCGGTACTGCTATGTACATGTGTATTTATTTTTGAAGTGGTGAGTTCGAATCTCGGCTGGAACACCGGCTATCTTGGCTAAGGTTTCTCATGGTTTTCTCAGTTCCTACAGGAAATTTCTGAGATATTAACTTCAGTTAGGCCATGACCGCATCTTTCCAAATCCTTTAAATTCATCGTCCATTAGTCATTCTATCATCTGGCATTGTTAAAAACAATTTAAAAATTATTATGATCAAAACTGTAGGGTTAACACCACTAATACCACGATTCTGAACCTGCTCTAGAAAATTCCACCATCACACATTTAATTGAACTTCATTTTAATGTTATCTGTCATCTCTTACCTGGCGTAAAATATATATTTTTTTCTGACCACTCAGTTACCTTTTCCGGTTTCGGCTGCGTAATTTTGCATCTCCCTTTAAAAAATATTTTCTTGTGAGATTATTAATTATGAACGAATAAATGAATTAACGTTAGTATAAATAGAGTCTAATATATATAACAGCTGTGTTCTTCTTGATACGTGATAATTTAAATACGTAGTTTATTATATCCTGATTTATACTGTAAATACAGTGTAATTTCAATTTAGAAATTACATTCGTACTTTTGAGCTGTTGGATCCTGTCTCACACTTCAGGTTTGGTAAGAGGAAGGCGACACGCCTTCCACTGCCGTACTGCTCGCTACAAATTCTACACGGAATATCTTCACGCTGATCCCGGATTTCGAAAAAGAGCAACGGCTGTATAATTATTGTTAAGTTACACTAGAATATATTCGTACAACAAATTAAAATAAAATATAAATATTTAGAAAATAATTGTATAATTTAATATTAAAGTCATTTGGAAGGCTCGGGTTTGATTCCTGGCATGGTATTTGTTTTTCTTTCTTTTACAGAGTCCAGACAGATTCTGGGACACGTCTGGCCACTTATCCAGCGGGTAACAGAGCCTATTTTCCCTGGAGTAAAACGGTCGGGGCGTGAGGCTTACCACTTATTTCTAACTAATGCCCAGGTCAATAATAGTGGAGCTACACGTTCACTCTCACATTTATGTTCATGGCATAGTGCTTAATTAATTAGGAAAAGAATAAATTTACCTTCTCTTTATGGATGTGATGCCATGTAGGCTGATAAACAGGTATCAACGTTTCGGAGGAATCGACTGCCTCCATCTTCAAGGTTCAAGATGAAAGTAGCAGGTTCCCTGAAATGTTTTTACTTACGTACCACCCTACACTCGTCCTATCTCAGTAGATCACAGTTAACATTCTTTTCCCTGACTACCTGAAATCAAATACTTCTTCTGAATGGTACAAAGCAGTATCACATATCACAATAGGCCTACTATGGATTTCTATCCTGTGCTTTAGTTTCTAAGCCCACAATAACTTTTTCCAGAGTCCATTTCAACTTCATTTCTTCGTGGAATTGGAGTTGGTCACACACGAAACAGAAATTCCTCCCATTGTTAGTAGTGTATGGCTTCCGCCTGGAACTCCACAGAGCATCGAACGTTAGTTCCGGGACTCGCACAATACACAACACGTGCCGTTAACCAGACAATGGAGATGTATCTGGTGAAATCAGGCACAGATCTGCCACAATTTACGCGGTAGTTGCCTTCCTGGGAAAAACAGTGCAAAGCGAGAAAGTGTAAAATGTTTCTTTGTTTCTTTTCCACAAACTCGGTGATAAAAGTGTGGGTTGCACTCCTAAGCGGCTATTTGTAATTTTAAAATCTGCGACTGCGCTTTTATCTTACTGCTTAAAAATGAAAGAGCGTTTTAATGTTGCTGAAAAGGTATATTAATAAAATCCTTATATTAAGTGGAAAGTCCATAATTAGGCGTTCCGTATAACCTTCATCGACGGGTATAAGTTTTAATAATGTGACGTACTGACCCGTTGCTGAGAGCTGACTCTCTAAACATCAGCCGTTGCTAGGTAATACCTCCACGCAACAGTAAAGGGGGTGTCACGGTACGTGACGCGCACAGGCATTGCCATGCAGCATACGCGTGCGCGGTGACGTCACACAATAGAAGAGGTGATGCAGGCGGTGTTCTCTGTGGATCCGTTCCGAGGCCATACGATTCGATCGACTCTGTTCTGTTCAGCGAGTGAATGCAATGCAGCTGAGGGTTCAGTTGTGGAGTGATAACCAGCGGGCAATGGAAGCTGAAGAATTTCCATTGCTAAGATTCACTGCCAGGGAACGTCTAGTGAAGACATGAAAGAAGAGTAATCCTTGTGGAGAGCTGTTACCAAGTAAAAGACTAGTGCAAGTAGACTTAGAAGTCTTAGATAAGTCTACTTATAAGTCACTATGAGTGACTTGTAGTGCGAAAGCCAGCGATAATGTAATACTTATTTGTAGTTGACCTGTAAGTGGTCAATAAATCTATTCACCAATCCAAACCCTGTCTATAGTCTCTAGTACACGTGACGGTATTAAAGAAATTGAACTTCTTTGGGTTTCAGGTACACAACGGTTATTATGGTGTGTGCTATCTTCTGGGGTGTAACGCTGTGTATTCCCATAGGAATCCACCGATGGAGCAGCGTACAGCCTTCATCGCTAGGGCCCAAGAGTAAGTCAAGCAAGAGCAAGAAGCTGGTGACTTGAGCCGGAATAAGACGCACGTACTAAATAAATCATTTATATTATAGGAAGCAGCGCCAAAGTAGGGCACATTTATAATCATGGGACACGACAAGGCCTGTATTCGAAGAAACGTAAGTCATGATATGCCTGTACAAAACACATGCAACTGTATGCAAAATAACCTTCTGCATTTCAAGCGGACAATGTTTAGTACTAGATATTACTGCCATTGTAGGTTTTAAAATATGTTAGGCGATATCGCAGTCCATAGTGAGGATAGGATACGGACTGACGGACGAGGAACTCGAGGTTCAATTCCCGGGAGGGGCAAGAGATTCTCCCATGTCCACCTAAGTTCCTATCGAATGGGAAAATGTGGCTCTTTCCCAAGCGAACGAATAGTGAAAATGACAACTCCCATCCCTCTAGTTCTGAGGTTAAGATTGTATGAAGCTATAACTACAGTCTCCCATACATTTTTATGGCGTAGTAAAAGTAAAAACGAACTATCTCTGTAATGGGCTGTGGAGGTCCATAGGGTTGTGAGACGTCGAGGTTCCCACATCTTCTAGACAGTCGACAAACATGGCGGCGAGTTTGTCAGCCTTACGGCCCGGCCGCCCTTTACCCCCAGGAAAATTTCTGATACTCATTTCTGTTAGAGGCTGAGTCAACCTCGGAGCTAATGGTTAGGTAAATTGAACCTAATGAAACAACGGACAGTTTTACCTTTTAGGTGACTGCTAAGAGCAATAGCAGAGCTTGTAATTCCACTCTGTTATTTAAAATGTTAGAATGTGAGAATTGTGTCATACGATGCTATCTCTTAACTGTTTACACTTCCCTAGACCACGTTTCAACATCTCCGTAAACAGTTAAGCTTGCGCACTAAATCGTCCTTTCCTGAAATCTTATCTATTCTTGTCGTGAGTCACTTTAAATTCTTTGCAGTCATGACGAAGAAAGCAATTATTGTATTGAAGAGTATACAGTCTTCAGGGTTGTAACGCCTTGTAGTTCGCAAAGATCCCAACGTTTCGGAGGAATGTCTCACTTTCATCTTCAAGGTCAAAGAGCAATTCCAGGAACATGTTATCAGAAGCATGCTCAGCTTTTCCCTTGATTCTATAGATTTCTCGCTTGGCTTACTCTTACACTGAGGATGGAGGTTACATATTACTCCGAAACATCGGTCTTTCTCCGAAATGCATTGTGTTAGAACCCAGAAGACTGTTATCTTCAGGTTCTGTCCGCGACAACAGTTAATGTGTTACCAGATAGCTTATTCTTTATGGTTAATGACTGGTTCCTTCAAGGATGTGACATAGTGTAGTAAAAGTTCACTGTCGTTACAGACGAACTTACAGGCGTCATCTTTAGGTTCGAAGATTTATGATGCGAGAAACGGGCAAGCAGTAGGTTTGAAATTACTGGGTTTATGGGCGTGGTACATTGTCCGGTATTCTAAAAACCAATAAACCTAACGTTTCGGAAAATGTAACGGAACCAGTTTCGGAAAATGTAACGGAACCAGTTTCGGAAACGTTACGGTTTCTGGTTTTCAGAATGGCGGACGATGGACAAAGTCCGAAAACCCATCAATTCTGAATGTGACACACCATCGTCAGAACCCTTTAGAACCAAGCAGAAGATTCGGTTTACTGAAAATATTTTAAGCTTTATATAGTCTAAAAGAAAGTATTAACAGAAGGAAAATAGTATATGATTCTGATATTCTTATGAATTACATCTATATTTTCAAGGGAGAAAAATGTTAACATTTTAGAATTTTTAAATAACGCTCGTAACGAATATACAGAATGTGTGCTTAAGGCAACTTATTCATTTTATTGAAAATGTACTGCAATAATTTCACACCATACAAAACACAGAAGATCTTCGATTTCAGACACGCTTCTTCAATTTCTACGTGATATTCAGATCTGACAGAACACTTTTAAAAATGAATTTCATCTTAATGATAATTACGAATTCAGTTCCTACCTCCATTAAACATCACGCCATTAAGACGTATGCTGGAGTGAAGTCATAGCACCACCATTCTTCTCCTCGGGGCTAGACGGACGTGAGTGGTCAGCTTCACGCACCGGGGAAGAACCTCCGATTCCCATACGGTAGGAGGCTGGGTGGGCCCCACAGCCGGTCTGGATATTGTGGATTAGAGAAAAATTTATTGACTCTGCCGAGAATCGAATTCCGAACGTCCAGCTCGTAGTCCCGCTTGATAGATATTACATATAGAGAGAACTGATTCAGAATTCGTTATTGCTAAACTCGACCAGCCTTATAGCAGACTAAAACACGTAAGCGTATGAGTTATTACCAATTTCTTTACCTAGAAAACTGAAATAATATAAGTACAAAAGTTGCTTGGCTATTTCTGAATCTCCTGTCTTCATATGTCTTCGAAGATAGGAACGAAATGGGTCTAATTTGAATAATAATGGACACGTATCTCTAGCTTTCGTCCTTCTTCGAAGCATATAGCATAACGTGTTCTGAAAAACTGGAACGTTTCGTACAAAAGGGGCGTAAGTGCAAAGACTACTTTCTAGATATTTAGTTAGCCATCCCGGATATTTGGCACGCAACAAAGTATGATTCCAGTTGCTTCACACATTTAAATGTAGTATTTAAAGAAATATTAAGGTTTAACTTCCTCCCATGAGTTTAAAAGAATTAACATTCATGTATTTTACAGCAGCCGGTACGGCCGGGCGGTCTAAGACATAAACAGTCTTCGCTCGCTCGAACGCTGGGATCGTGGGTTCGAAACCCACTTAAGGCATGGATGTCTGTCTTGTATGCTTTTATTCTGCGTATAGGTAGAGGCCTTGAGACGGGCTGATCCCCCGTCCAAGGAGGCCTACCCACTGTGTATAGCATCAGGGAACTGAAAAACGGCTAAGGCCCAACAAAGGGCTTTAGTCATAATAATAATAATTACGTCAAACTCCGCTCCAAATTGTCTGTATATACGCAACCGTAATGCTTACCACTGTGTTAACCAGCTGATCTGGAGTGGTTGGTTGAGACCCGTCCCTTCATCAGCGGGCCTCAACAGAAGAACAAGAACTCATGCACGTTTGTTACCGTTTTCATTCTCTGTAAATAGAATTATTTGGCTAAGGAAAGCCATACGTGCTTTCAGAATGTACACGAAGAAACTTCTTAAAAGAGTCATTTGGAAGACCAGAATTGTGTACAATGTATCTTCGCGATTTCTAAGACATCTGCTTGGATTAAATGTAAAAAAGCTGACAAAAAATTGGACCCCAAGCCACAGAAAAAAAGCCGTGCTTAACTAATTACACACTATACCACGAAGGCACACGGAAGCGAATATTTAAATCTCAAAGAGATAAAAGCGGGAGTCCCATAAGGCAGCGTGTTAGGAGCGGTCTGGCCGCGCCATAGCTCAAGCGATTAGTCACTGGCTTCCCACCTCGACGGCCCGGGTTCGGTCAAGTGTGATTTCTGGTGGACAAAATAGCGCTGGGGCAGGTTTTCTCCGAGTACTTCGGTTTCCCCTGCCAATCTTCATTCCACCAATTGCTCCACAATCACCCTCACCTATCATCTGGGGCTGGTACAATAGGCCAGAAGTGGCCGCAGTACAAGAGACTTAGTCCTATCCCACGAGCAATAAAAAAAATAGGACCGGTCCTGTACCTGTTATACATATATGATATGCCCATTGCTGACGGCACTGCTATCATGGCAGTAGAGATAACATCGAAGAAGCAACAGATAAACTGTAGCAAGCCACTAACGTGGTCAACTCATGGACCAAGCAGTGGGGTATCATATTGAACGAGATGAAATCAGATTTGAGGCTTTCACGGCGGTAACTATGAAGAAAGCAGTCTTCTGGGATTTGGCACCGTGTATATGTGATGTTAACCGACGTTTCGGAGGAACGTATCGCCTCCATCTTCAGCGTAGAAGGGTTAGTGCCCAGCCTTTAACCTTGCCTTTCTCTCCCCCAACACAAAACCATGCTTGTCCCAGCTCCTTCCCCCCCCCCTCCCACACTACTGTTTTCACTTGTATACTTGCCCTTCCCCCCTTCCTTCTCTGCTCTCACATAGCTGTGTATATTTCCAACACCAGTCTGCTTTACCGGTTCTCACGGTCTCTTCGCTTGCGGATTTCTTATATTTTTCCTTCTACCCTGAAGATGGAGGCGATACGTTCCTCCGAAACGTCGGTTAACACCACATATACACGGTGCCAAATCTCAGAAGACTGCTTTCTTCGAGATGAAATCAGTTCATGCGAATTTTACCAATCGAAAAGTAGGCTATATCCAAGTAACAATCAACGGTAACCAAATACCTCATTCGAACACGGCAAAGTATTCAGGAATGACGCTAGAAGCTAAACTGCGATGGAAAGAGCATGTGAAAAAGAAAACAGAAGAACTTAACATCAAATACAGGAAAGCGAAGTGGCCCTTGTGTAGGAAGTTCCAACTATAAATACAAAACAAAATACTAGTACACAGAATTACTGGGGTTTCGGAATTTCTCCATCATCCGGAATTTTAGATAATAGAGGACACGAAGCCGGAAACTGGATCTGTTTCCGTCTTCAGGTGAGAAAGGAAGACATGTCATAAACCCGGTCTGGAATTATGGAGTATAGCTATGGGGTTGTGCGGTAAGAGTAGCATTCAAAGGATAAAGAGATTTCAGAACAAAGTACTGAGGTGAATAGTAAATGCCCCTTGGTACTCTCGTAATAGTGACATCCACAGGGATCTTGGCATTAGGATGGGCACTGCCGAAATTAAAAGCACGAAGATCAGCTTCACCACCGCAGCAACGTGGAAGCGATACAGCTTCTTGACAACGAGAGAATAGCGAGAAGGCTCAAGAGACTCAGGCCGCTTGAGCTAGTGCGACAACAATGGGCTCAAGACACCACATTCTGGGACACACCGGTGGGCGTAGTTATACGTAGTAGTAGTAGTTTAGTCAGAAGAGAAATGCTCATTAGTCTCGGACTAGTTGCATTATTAGAACGCAAAAAAATACCACGAAGGCATATGTGTAATGGATGCATAGACTCAAGTTTTCTTAACCTCGGCATTAGTTGGAGGTGAGTAGTCAGCTTCAAGCTCCGGCCGCTTTGCTCTTGAGGCAAGAGCCCACGGTACCCATTGGATAGGAGGTTTGGTGGGCCCAAACCGGTCTGGACGAATTGGAGGAGGAGAAAATTCGTGACTATACCGGGGCTCGAATTTTGGCCCCTCGGCCGCCCAGCCTGTAGCCAGTTGCTATACCAACTACCCTATCCCGGCTTCCCGGTAATGGTACATGTTTAAAAAAGATGTTCCAACCAAAGTAAACTACTTCTTTTATCTCTTCAGTATGCTATTTCCAATTGGTAGTCATGCAGAGATAACGGTGCCCAATGGAAGTTACGAGCTGCATTGCGGCTGGCTGGAAGCGTCACAGTCATCGGGGAGACAGAACTAAGTGCCACGTGTGTGTGTGTCTCTTCCATTGTGTGAGGATTAACAGTTAACGTAAGGAATAACTTCAAGTCAGTGCAATGGCTGGGGGTAAAGGCGATGGAGCTGGTTCTGGCTACGGAGACCTGAATTCTAAAATCACCTGCCTGAAAGGAACTTTATTCTGCTTCAACGTAGCGACATGGGTAAATACTGAACTCAGCATAAATTTTTTACTCACGTTTGCTGCCACGACGCTTTCTTATAGTAGTTCTGACATAATCGCGTTACTTGTTGAGATACATTACAATTGTTATTCCATAATTTGTAGTTTTAGAACGATGAAAGTTGAAATAACCGGAACATATAACACATACGACAAAAGCAAATAGAGGTCACGTGATGGCAGCCTGACATAATTGAACCGTATTGTTACATGTTGGCACGTAACTATAGATGGGTTCAAATAGATGACCGGATTTATTGGACTCATTGATACAGCGAGTGACTATATTATTACACATACACACACATTACTATCCACAGTCACGTCTTCACTGCCGTTGCTTGGTAGCGGCTTACAATCGTGGACGTTCCTCTTCCACTTGGTTCCCGAACTCCCGGGGCCTCCGCTACCAGCTTTGAACAGCAGCAGCTTGCAACGACTGACCCCCAGCAGTTCTCTAACTACTCGTAGTTGGTCCTACTTATAACATCTCGGCATGGACCGCGTATAAAACGCCTCTTCCATTATTATTGTATTCTCTTGTTATCTTGGAAACATGCTTGTTTGCGGACCTATTACTTAGGAGTGACTCCTGTATAATTGCTTATTTCGCGGTTGATGCCTAGCAAAGGGTAAACATGCCACATTATGTTGACAGACATTGGAGTATACAGTCCACACGTCTTATTTTTTGAAAGATTAAGGGATAAAGTTGAAAAACCAGAGCATATAGCATATAAGGGAATGTCACGTGATAGCATTTACGCGACATGCACAGTTATGTTCGCCAAAACCTGAAGCTGGCCACTGATCGAATGAAAACTCGTTATGACAGACTGGCCAGTTGCGTGGGCTACCATGAGGGCTATAAAATGTGGCTCTACTGCCCGAGCCGCACGACGGGCAAATCGTCCAAGCTCCAAACTTCATGGGAAGGCCCGCACAAGGTAGTAAGCCGGATAATAATATGGTATACAGGATTCAGAGGAACTCTAGATCGCGAATAATGGTGGTGTACCTGGATCGACTGGCACCTGATCAGGGAATCGCTCGGGACGAGCGGACTTAAGGAGGGAGCGGTGGGACCAGTTACAGTAATCACCGAGAAACGCGAACCACGGGGAGGAAGGTGAGAGCAAGCAGAGACATTGCAAGGACAGGCCTCAGGAAAGGAAAAATGGCAGTAAGCCTGTGGACAATTCCGGACGAACAGCCTTAAGGAGGACGCAATGTAGCGCGAGATAAGCAGATATATCAGGGCCGTTAACAGGTAACAATCGCAAACAAACACGTTTCCACAGCAACGAATCGATGGGCAACAATAAAGGCACTGTTGGAAACGGGGTTTTCTATAGTGATCCGTGCCAAGGGGTTACAAGGAGTGCAGCTGGAGCAAGAATATGAATGAAATTTCAGCACTACAATTTCCCACTCATTGCTCTCCTGCGGGAAGTGGTTACTAGCTCGACATTATTATGCACAACAATGTGTAGCTGTCAGATATCATTATCTCTGATCTTCTGGACTCCGATCACCTATCAATCGTTTTCCACTTGCTAGATCATGTTATAATTTGGAATTTTTCGGACCTGGTCGACAAATTCAGAGATTGTGAGCGATATTAAAGCCTGTCATCTGAAATTATTTCAGCTAGAATCCAAATTAACTGGGGGGAAGAAGTCGATAAAGCGGCTCGCGACTTCCCTGCACCTATACGTATCTTAGGCTTACAGGCTATCAACAAGCAAAATTACATTCCCGTGTATTAATAAGGAACTACCTGGTTTGCTAAAACATAAACGGAGGTTAATGAAACTGTGCTAAGTGACTCAGGATTCAGCTCTTAAAATTGCAGTTAATTGTGTCTCCAAAACCGTCAGATGAATGACCCGTAGGAAGGCACTCGAACGGTGTGAAACAAAAGTAGGGAACTGTGAGGTCACACCTCAAACTCTGTGGCCTATTGCAAAATCAGTTATGAAAAGAGATGAACCAACGGCACCAACCGCTCTTTGTGGACGTTCAGGAATAACAGAACCCGAACGAGAAAGCGAACGTGATTTCAGACTCTTTAGGAAACCAGTTCATATCTCATGCTTTGTGAGACGAAAAGTATGAGCGGCAGGTGGAGACCAGAGTTCCAGCTCTGCGCGCATTTGCAGATGACACCCCTTCGGGAAAATTATGATCTTGTGACATACATATGTGGGATTTCGAATCCGGTGGTACGGAGAGACAACCACGTAAAACGGGCTAGCCTGAGCTAGTGACGGTGTTCTTTGCAACGGCCCGGCTTTTCAATAGCATGCTATATGCGCGACACGTACACTTGACGAAAAGCCAAGCATATTCGTAAGAGACAAACCCATCTTCTCGTCAGAGAGAATGTCGCATAATGACTATGATCGCAACAGCTCAGTTGATAAAAAACCCTGGTAGTGAGCTCAAGGGGCTTGACGCCAAGACGAACTGATTGGCGGTAAACCATCAGTCATAAAATAACTTTGACTTTGACTTGAAAAATAAGCTATTGGAATGGAGCCGCTGTTCACAGGGGACTTTAGCAAGGAAGTAGAGGAACAGCTATTGTTAGAAGCCGTTACCAGCCAACTACTAGTGTAGACAGCGTGATTATGTAAAGTGAGGAACCGCTGCAATATAGCAAAAATATTGTGACATGTTGAGCTCTGAATGACGCCCCTCCCCCCCCCCCACAGGGAGGAGCCCGTACACATATCATTAGAAAATCTAATCATTCCAAATAAACAACCTGTTGGGAGACATACAGAATAACGAGCATAAGCTCCACAAGATCTTAGTAAGGTCAAGTCCACACGATCTAACTTATGTGAGAAGATCCCGGTACGCAGGCGCTCCACACTACAGTCGCTTCTACCGCCAGAAAATCACGTCAACGAGTAGCAGTCGCAAAGTTTTAAAGAGATTTATCACAAAATAATTAATTTCCATTTTATTACAATTTAATTTTTACATTTTATTTCTTAGGGTCTATTTTTTTTTAAATTTTATTATCTGAGTATTTTAAAATGTTAACTGAAAGACTCAATTTATGAATTTAAAAACACTCAAATACACAATAAGGATCCTTACTGAAAAATTATATGCAAATTGTTAGATGCAATTCTACAACTAAGACTGGTATCATTGTACGCCTGACGATGGCCCAGTATAAGGGTCGAAATATGTAGCGTCAATAAAAACGAATGTTGATATGATAGTGTCTACTTTGTTTTAAATACATGATATTGTTTTGTAGACTGCACACTTCTGTATATATTTTATGTACTTAGTGTTACAGTTATTTGTAGTTACGTCCTGTACGTGGTTAATAAATCCAATATCCAATCCAAACCACCCTCTGGAGTCACTCTAACGCGTGATAATATCATAAATTAGATACGGATAATAACACGAATATACGAGTAAAAGAGCGCTTGGGGTTTCTTGAGACGTACGCAAGCGATCTCTAATATGCTAAGTGTGCTGATAAGAAAATAATTTTGTTGTGCTTTAAACCCAAGGTAATTCTCGTAACCTCACTCATTACTGTTGGGGCAGCAAGAGGGTTAAATATTGCGATATTTTACTGAACGAAAGGTTACTGCTTTTGACCTTCGATGTAAGATAATATTCGTTAAGCAACATGTAAAAGAGAATATTATCTCAGTTACGTGCCAAGAACCGATAATAAAGAAAGACGTCCGTTGACACGAATAGCAAGACGCTTTGTATTAATATAAAACTCGATGTCAACTTTGTGGTTAAAATATATTGATCGTTAGCTGCACTGAAGTGTGGCTTTTATTAGCCACTTAATTTTACTCTTCGTCATATACTGCAGGTTAAGTCAGTATTAATGATTTTGACTTGTATTTTGCACCACTTTATATGAATCTCTACTATTGTTTTTATTCTTTATAATTCTTACGAGGTAGCGTTGTTGGTTGAGGCACTATGCTAGAAGTCGGAAGGTCGCGGGTTCGAGTCCAGATGAGGTGGATTTTTTCATTTGACCTAATGCTTCCAGCCGCACTATGGCCCTGGGGTCGACTCAGTCTCTAACAGAAATGAGTACCAGGAATCTTCCTGGGGGGTAAAACCACGGCCGGCGCGAAGGCTGACAACCTCGCCAACTGTGAGCCGATTATCTAGATAATGTGGGACCTTCAACGTCTGAAGACCCTATGGGCTCCCGTGGCCTGTTACGAGGATAGATTTACTTTTATTATTATTATTATTATTATTATTATTATTATTAGACTGAGTCGTTTCAGCACTGCGGCTACTATTGGCCTATTGTACCACCCCCGGATGATAGACGATGATGAATATGGGGCAGTTGGTGAAATGAATATTGCAGGGGAAACCGAAGTACTCGGAGAAAATCTGCCCCAGCGCCACTTTGTACACCACTAATCCCACATGACCTGACCCGGACTCAAACCCGAGCGGCTGCGTTGGGAAGCCAGCGACTAACCTCCTGATCTATGGCGCGACCTGAATCTCTACTAACTTAACGATCATACGAACCGAAATTTCTCGTAATATTTCACTTCATTTCAACAGTGACTGGGTGGTATAATGTGATTACAAAAGTTTTCTGAAAATACTCGTATATGATTCGTTATTTCCAGTTATGTTCCATATTTCCCCACTTCTGTATTTCATGTAGTGGATTTAGTGAGTTGGTTGTACTCATATATGGAAGTGATTGATTGTTGTCTGCATTCACATGTTTGGCGAATGTTGTGTATGTTGCTAATATGTAAATATGTCCGCCGATCACAAATTTATACTTTCTGTAAATAACTCATAAAATCAAATTGTCGATAAATCAGTTCAATTTGTTAAATATTTTCATGCTACATGTTTCGGCCCTTTACGACCATCATCCATTGCTAATAGTCTCGTCACAATGAAATGATTTACATGAGTTTACGATGTTCAAGTATACTGAAATGATTCTCGAACCTTGTTTAAAATTATTATTACTTTTAGTTTTGCTACAAATTTGTCTTCTTATGTATATGAGGTTTTAAGAGCGAAGTTTTGTAGGGGTAGCAATATGTTTCGCACTAATGTCTTTATGCGGACGTGGGTGTTATCTGAGTGTGTGTTGTTGGTGTGAATGGTCATTTTAACGGATAAAATATTTTTCAAATTTTAGTTCTTTTATGTAGATACTGATGTTATTCGGGTATATGTTGTTGGTGCTGATGGTCACGTGTCTTCTTACTTGGGTGTATATCTCAAAAATTTTGAATATATTGTAAGGGAATAGTTCCATTGTACGCTTTTCCTGTAGTTTCACTTGTGTGTATTTACCCTTTTTGGCGTTCTGTGGTGGGTTCGCTAGTCATGTTTTTATTTGCTGTTCTTTGTTAGTAAATGTTCACTGTAGTGTGGTTTGTTTATGGTCCTGTTTCTGGTTTCCTAAAAACCAAGTTCCGTGCAATATTAATGTAAATGTAAATTGGAATTATGAATACTTATTTGGTGTATATATATGTTATTATTTTATACAATTACTTGTTGAGGTACGACTTAGTTGCTTCTGATATTGTGATGTATCTGGTTGTGTTATTAAGAATGAACTGAGGTTTGCGCTAGTTATATTCAGGAGTACTGAGTAGGAGGGTGGGGGAGAGAAGTGAGGCAGGCTTTATTTGTTACTTTTTTAGGTGGTGGTGAGGTAAGGTGGATTGGTGAGTGGTTTATTATTGTGTGGAATATGTTTTATGATCAGTTTATACTGTATATGGGATTATGTGTGTCTGTGTGCGTGACGTAGTTTTTGTGCACTAAAATTGTTTATGTACTCGTAATTAGCAATGGAAGCTCTAACATCAGCAATCTTAGCACAAATATCTATCCAATATCTTGAACATACCAGCATCATTAATATATAAAAAAAAACCACATCAATGATTCCTTCAGATACGTTGACGATTTACTAATCGTATACAATATACAATACAACACTACCAATATCGAGAACATCTTAGCAGACTTCAATTACATACCCTAATATTAAATTCACTGTTGAAAAAGAAAAAAATTAAATTACCTAGAATTAACCGTTACAAACTTACATAACACACGTTTAACATAATTAGAAGACCCACATCCCCAGATCTCAATACAAACGATTCATGTCACCAACATGAACATAAGAACGCAGCAATTATTTACCTCATGAACCGAATGACTCTCACGAACACACACGACACGAACAAGAATTACGAATTTCAATATAAGAACAATACTACATAACAATAACTATCCTACGTATGAACACCAAAGAAAATGTAAATCAAAACGCATCAGCAAAATCACAGACAGAGAGACTACCTCCACATATATCGGAAAATAAATAGGAATCATCACAAGACTATTTAAAAATCAAGTATACGAACATTGTTTAGAAACACAAACATGATAAAAATCTAAGCCAAAAAGAAACGCTACAGATATTTTGAATGAAAGTAGCATTTACCAATTAAAATGTAACGACTGCCTACTCACGTAATAAATACTGATAAACCAAACTCCGAAATTTCACAACACATACAATACATTAGAGAAAAAATTGATATACGCCACAACGCAAAAGAGTCTCCTACTAAATACGTGGGGGGCGCTTTTACTTACACAGTCTTAGTACAAAAAAATGAAAATGAACAATACGCACGCAGACATATATAGCCCTATATTAATTTAATCATAAAATATATCCCACATGACAATAAACCAATCAACAACTCACCTTACCTCAACACTTCCTAAAAATTAAAAAAGAATGAAACATATTCCACTCCTTTCCGTCACCCTAGTACACGTTACTCCTGGCAGACCTCAATACCATAACCAGATGCAGCATAACAACCTCATTATATAAATTAATAACATATATACACGAAGTAAGTATTCATAATTCAAATTAACATTTATATTAACATTGCGTGAAACCCATTTTTAAGAAAACCGTAAACAGCTTGATAATAAACCCCACTACACTAAAAATCTACTAACTAAAATAGTAAATAACGCCACCAGTGAGCCCACCACAGAACGCCAAAAGCGTAACTCCACACACATGAAACTACGGAGAAAGCATACAACAAAACTATTCCCTCAACAATTTATCCTCAGTTTTTAAGATAAATCATCCTAGCAGGGCGAAACGTCGGCATCAGCACTACCAATGTATACCCTCAAAACGTCAAATAATTTTAGACCTGTTTTACTAATGTTCGACAAGGATATTAGTATAATTAAAAGTTGTAATCTTATATACTCGTAAAAAACTTCTCATATGACAAGACTATTAACAATAGATTAATTGCGTCAAGCATGTTAGTAATGAACTTGGATACATTTTGTTGTTTATAAACGCCTCGTGATGGTCGTAAAGGACCGAAACATGTAGCGTGAAAATATTTAATAGCTTAAACTGATTTATCGACAGTTTGCTTCTGCCAGTTTTTACTGAAAGCATAAGTTTGCTGTGATCGGCGGACTTATTTACATATTACAATTGATTGCTTTTATACTGATAAATGCGAATTTATTCTATCCTGTAAATCGGCGCCAACGATCCGAACCGATTTCCGAAGATTCTGAATACGGATTTTGAATACCAATAGATATATAAATTAAATAAAATATAAAACGACAACAGATCATCAAATACATGAGCGGATGCCGAAATCATTAGTCACTGCAGAGGCATGTTAAATGTTCTCCACCATCAACAAAGCATAAGATTAAAAATTAAAATTTTATATTTATATTATAATTTATTCCTCTGACTTTCTTCTTTAATATTTTCTATGGTACGACCGAGATAAATTGGTTTTAAATAGTTCTCTTATCCCTGTATAACATACTCTGTGACATACTATTAAAGTTTCAGATAACAGCAACATGATAAGAGAATGGATAAGGCATTAATTAGCTGCTTCGAGCAGGGTCATTTTTGTGAAACTGCGGGTTACTGAAATACTCAAGAAATTCCCTGCGTATTATGGACGGGGAGGATCTTTGCCGTATTAACAATAGTATTTATTTATATTGTATTGTCTTCTTATTCTGCGGGCGCTGCATTCCGTGATGAACCCTGGCCTCTTTTATGATTGCTCACCACTGGTCCCAATATTGTGGCTTTCATCTGTATTTAGGTTTTCCGTCCAGCTGCAATTGTTAAGAGCTTCTAAAAAATTGAGGCTTTTTCAGGGATGGGATTGTAACCCTACACCAAACCCCCAGACTGGAGGACCAAGTATCCCTCTTTGTCTGGATCATCACCTTTGACCTGTCCAACATGGGAGACCCTACCAGTAGCTACGCACAACCGGCGTGCCCCTCAGAATCCTGTGACAACGCAAGCCCCATCACTACGTCAAATTCGGGATATGGCGGGAGGAATTTATATTGCATCATGAATATATTGTGGCATACAGATCCGGTGATAGGAAAATTGAAATAAATAACTATACAACAGCCGTTGGTAAGTAATGACCCTGTAAACGACGGCCGTTACTAGGAAATGGCTGAGTAGCCATCACGTGGGAACCCCAACAGACATGAACGCAAAAGTTGCACAGTAACAGAGGAACGATATTTTCTGTGTGGTCTTTCCAACATGTTATAAACAAGACAAGGAGTCAGTCACTCAGTGGAGTCTGTCAGTTGGTTCTTGAGTTAGTCTGAAGAGTTTGTTGGTGAGATTTTTTCTGAAGAGTTAGTTGGTGAATTAGTGAAGAGATGGTTAATGAGTGAGTGGGTTAGTTAGAGGGCTTAAGGGGTACAGGAGCTGGTAGCTAAGGACGGGGACACAGTTCGGAAACCCAGAAGAAGGGGAACGTCCGCCTTTGGAAGGCGTTACCTAGCAATGGCAGTGAAGACGTAACTGTGGACAACAGTGTGTGTGTAGTAATAAAATGTAAAGTGTAGTCACGCGCTATATCAAAAGGTCAAAGAAATGCGATCATCAAGCCAAAACCCATCTATAGGCATCAGTCACGTGACAATACACAATATATTTCTGCTGCATTATCTCAGCACACACATTCTTAGTTAAAATATTTCTTACTGTTAGACCAAAGTCAGGGATGAAATTTTTCTTTGTATACCTACCGCAGAAAAGGCATTATTTGAAATACCGTATAAGCCCGAAATACTCGTATAAAGCGAGCCTTATTTTTCTGACGAGAAAATCAGAAAATATGAATATACAATTTAGCTCTTAGAGTTGTAACCAAAGCTAAACTAAAGCTATACGATTAAAAGTAATTAATTAAGAAATTTACACTTAAAATATAATGCTAGGTATTATCACAGATGTTATTAAAACTATAAATTAGAAAATTATATCACCATTAAAATCAGTATCACATGGATTGAATGTTATTGTTATTATACAATCTATGAGATACTGATTTTAATTTTTACACCATTTCCCTTGCTGTGTTGATGGATACGTTACCTATCTATATAGTTATGACACACAACAGGATGCAACAACTACAGCCCCAGTGGGCCTAGGCCTACCTCCATGAACTTCTCCGTTCACTTCGGTTTTTCTAGATCTTAGACATATGGTAAGACTCCTTGGGCGGGTGATCAGCTCGTCGCAAGGCCTCTACCTGTACACAAACACAGAAAAACGCACACAAACACCCATTCCCTGAGTGGGATTCGAACCCACGATCCCGGCTTCCGAGCGAGCGAAGACAGTGCACGCCTTAGACCGCTCGGCTACCGTGACCGACGGATGCACACTATAAAAACATAAATTACAACTCCTCGTAATGATCTTCTTTACATTTATTCATAAGGACACGAAAATAAGGCGACCCTTCTTTTTTTTTTTCAAATAAGCACTATTTGAAGAAAAGAAAACTCACCCTATATTTGGTCTAATACGGTATTATTTTTACATCTGCCACATTTTAGATCTGGTTTGGGATGATTTCAGCACATCTGAAATCAGAGTAGCTCCTAGAACAGTCTGGACACGCGACGCGTAGCAGAGATGAGCAAGAAATGGGATGCATTTTCCACTGCCTTATGACAATGCATTACTCTGCCTGGAGTTTACCTATAAAGACTGAAGAAGTCTTGTAAATATTCCGAAAATTTAACCGGTCGACTAGGCCTATACAGATATCGCTATAGTGCTGGCGTGTGCTCGATTATAGGCCACTATCGTAAGATCGGATATGAATGGTATATACTGTGCAATGTCCCTGCTAACTCTGCTATCATTCACGTTCCATCACCATAAATCACGATTATGGTACATTCGAAATTCCGGCTCATCTCCGGCCCAAGTCTCCACGTAATGTTTCCTTGTCCTAATCTGTTCCCACAATGCTATTGAAGACAATGGCTGTAGTTTCTCATTACTTCCATAACCATTTCAGAGCCTGAACGCACAATAACTATGCCACTGAAGTGCCTCTAAACTCATTAGTACTCTCCCTTGCCTTAAACACGTTATTGTGAGGACTAACCCTTTAAAGTCTGAATGTATTCTAAATAACACTACAAGAAGTTCTGGGAAGAACTGATCACCTGCTTTCATTTCAGTGTAATTTGAGCATCTGATATGATAAGTAGAAAGAAAACTTCAATAAGCACGTGCAATGAAGTCAATAAAACAATACAATCATGGAAACTGAAATGTTGGTATTACTGATGGAAGTAATTTATGAAGTACACCGTTTAGATGGGCTCAGGTGGCATGATATACACACCCACTTTCATGACGATAGATTCAAGCATTCCAGTAATATTAATGGTATAATTACCTCATCTGCTTGAGAACTTGCATTGTTGAAGTTTTTATGGTAGGGATTTATGAATCACACCGTTGAGATTGCTTCTAGTGGCGTCACATACATATCACAAACGGGTTATTTAGAGGTCTGGTTTGTAGAATGTAGTAAGTTGATAGTCAACATACGATTCGAAGAAATATACAGTCTCCGTCTTCATGGTTGAAAAGTAAGCCAATTTAGAAACCAGCGTAAAACAAAGCAGAAAATATAACGCTCCATGCTGATTTCTTTGAAACGTCTGTTGACTTTCAACGGACTGCGTGGTGTTGTATGCCTGAAGACAGAATTATTCACAAATTCACAACCCCATAAAATGGTACATATTTGTCGATGTTATGATATGAGTGACTGATTTGATGGGTTGTTTAATGGCGCCATTTCAACTTCATAATTTATGTAGTGTTGATCGTCGGAATAATTCTGAATTATTGTGATTGTGTGTGGATGGAAACGGTAGTGGCCTGTTTCAAGGAACTATACCACGTGTTTGCCTGGAAGAAAGAAGGGAAATAGCTAAATATCTCAGTAAGGCTTGCTGACTGAAGATTCGTATCTCGGACAATCCGAGTAGGAAGCAGAGGTGCCAACGTTCGACTGCAGCTCTCGGCTTATGGTCGATTTTAGTTATAAATCATGATAGGACGAAAGAGGAAATATAACCAAAAAATATGTAATTGGTCACCAAGGACGAATAAGAAGAATGAGGATTGGGAGGATGAAGATATAGTGAGATCGGTACTTGGAAAACGGAGTGGGAGAAGAGAATTGAAGAGACAGAGCCATGAAATGATATGCCAAGAAGAAAATTATTTACAAAATTATACCTTATGCTGCTGGAGACAGATTTAACTCCTGCTAATTTAATGATTCTCTTCCGGCTGTAAATTTTATGTGGCATCGAATGACATGTTACAACAAACGCGAACTCTAAGTCAGGAAGGATTTGTACGAAGCAGTCGCTGCATATTTTAAGCTAGGGACAGTAAATACGTTACTGAGGCTTGTAAGTTATGTAAATACCACACAAGTAGCTAACATTTCCTTACAGTATTTAATGTTGACGCAACCTTTTCCCCTTGGCACTACAGCCCCAGTAGGCCTAGGCCTACCTCCATGAACTCCGTTCACTTCGGCTTTTCTAGATCTTACACATACGGTAGGACTCCTTGGGCGAGTGATCAGCTCGTCGCAAGGTCTCTACCTGTAGACAAACACAGAAAAACGCATACAAACATCCATGTCCTGAGTAGGATTCGAACCCACGATCCCGGCTTCCGAGCGAAGACAGTGCATGCCTTAGACCGCTCGGCTACCGTGACCGGCTACCGCAAGCTTTAGCTTAATTAAATCAATAATTAATTATAATTATGTTTAAACACATATTAATTGCATCATTACTTTCTAGATTTCGTATGCCTAAAACTACGAAGCCCATCTACACCTCTCAACAAAAAATACCCTAAGACCCCTCAACCCATTTCAAACATTTAGAAATTATAATTGTATTTTCATTTAATTATATTTAACTACTAGGTTTAAACTGTTAACATACTTAAACTTAGCTCATGTTATTGGAGACATATCCCACAAAGAAATTTAAATTAAATTAAATTTATAACAATATTGATAATTGTAAAAATAGATCCACTTTGATAATACAGTAACGACAAATATGGTCATAAAATCATCTGATGATGACCTTCGTAGATGGAAACATGTGGTGGGATGAAAATGAAATAACCCGACTATTAAACATTTCAACGCCGGTTATTAACAACTGTTCCCTTGAAGGCCCTTTAATTATACCTTTATTACATGATACATAAGTTGATGCAGATATAAAAATAATATATGCTTGAGGTGTTTCAAGCATGGGTAAAAGATATATTTTTAGTTTTGTGAGTCTGAATGAAAGTATACATATATATATTTTTTATAATACTAAAATGGCTATTAGACAAACAAGTCTGAATGTGTACTAAACTGAACTGAATGACGTCCAACATCAGACGTTCTGAGCAAGGAAACGAACAGGTGGCTTCCTCAAATGTAAGAAGTTATCAGACAACACAGCGCAGAACCCCAGAAAGTGATCTTCGTAAGTAATGCCGCAAGATATCTAAGAAATGTCTTGCTCAACTGTATGAATGTGTATGTTACAGGAAACTGTTCCAACGTGGACTTCGCTGTAAGTGATTTATAAGTTCTGTTGCTTCCTCTGTACCTACAAAATGCAGGCATCTTCACTTGTCATACACAGGTCGTGTTACAAGTTTATTTGACGAAAGGAGAAGAAAGAGGTAGTAACTGTTAAATTTGTTCTCGAGTTACGGTGTTTATGTACGAAACAAGTCATTATACACTTCGGGATTCATGCAACTTCCATCTCCCGGGAAACGCATGAAATGTGTGGGAGCAGTGGAACGTCATGAGAGGAAGAAGAGAATTAGAGAGAGGAAAGGAGAGGAAGGCCTGAACAGCATCCACAGACTTACATTTTGTTACGATGGAAACTGCGCTACTGCGTTATACTTGGCGTCGGCGTCGTGGCGCTCAAAACACTCCTCTCTCCGTCCCTCCAAATCTTTCTCCCTTGTAGAAACGATCGAAAACTACCACAGCGACGACGGCGACGCTCGTTCTCGTACTTTCTTACCCCTTGGTGGCGCTACTGCTGCCTGGCTAACCACGTCACAAACCCACTACGTCACTCTCGATCACTGCCTTCTAGATTACTGTTGCCAGTAAAACAGACCGTTGGCGAGGGCAAGACGGTTTTCCTGCTATCAGTCTTAGCCGCATCTTCGTTCCAGAAAAACGATTTTCATTTTGAATGCTTGAAAGGATTGAGGAACTTGGATTTAGATTACACTCTCGAATTAGTTTCTCAAACAGTTATTTTTAACGTATCTGGTTACAAGACAAAGGTTCTGAAAATTCTTTTAGGAAAGTTCAATCCACTTACAGATTTTTCTCTTCAAAGAGGAATGAAAATTACATTATCTTTATATATACGTATATGTGTCTAGATACATTAAATTAAGAAACTATGTGTCAAAAATATGAATTTATTAAAAAATTAATAATTTACTGGCATTCTTCACGCTAAAACCGACATAATGAGCCTTGAAACAGAACTGATTTGCCGTGACTAGCACCAGTATGACATAATCAGTCAAGAGCATATGCTTTTATCAACAGTCAAAAGACATTGCAGTTTTATAACGGAACTAATCACTGCACAAATAATTACATCGTCAAATACAACTGCATTGTGCATTCGAATATAAATATTAGAGTCTTCTAGAATGTGACGCTATGTACTTTGGTAGATAGATACCAACGTTTCAGAGAAATCTGCTGCTTCCTTTTTCAAGGTAACAATATTAGTACCAATCTACCAAATTAAAAAAAAAAAACAGGGCACCATATCCAGAAATTCCGTATCCTTGACACTTACCACTACAAGAAGCTCAGATCTCAAATATGAAAATGAAATACATTTGAATATAAGGGAGTACGTATTCTCCTTGAATATTTTATTTCCTTGCCCCGAACCGATTTCCTATTAAAAGTATACAAAATATTTTGTCGTTATCGTATTGTGACGTGTAGACCCATTGCTAGGCTCGGTAAACACATTCCCGCGAAGCGTACGCATGCAACAGGAGGTCCATTGCTAGGTAACGGATAACCGCCTCATTAACAATACAGGCTTTGTTTTCTGTGTGATCCGTGCCGAGGGGTTATAAATGGATTCAGTCAGAATCAGACCCTACAAAGACTGCACTGGCAAGGGCCAGCAGCATATACAAAAGGCAGACCCCTCCTCTCGTCAGAGAGGGCGCCCCACAGAAACAAGACCGTAAATGTCAAACACTAATAAATATCTGGTCATGAGCCCCAGCCGGGGCTCGACACCAAGACTTACTGACTGGCAGACCGTCAGTCGCAATGTGACTTGGACTTTGAGACTGAGCACAGAGTAGTCAAGAAGTGAAGAATCGAGTTCGAGACGCCAGCCTGCCGGGATATGAGCTTGGAATTGAATTGAGTTGGCATTGCAGAATAACGGTAAGAAGGACATTAGGCGCTGACAAGAAGACTTCACGTGTCTTCTGAAGTTACAGTGATACTGTTATAAAGCCGTTGCCTCGATGAGAATCCTAATGCGTGTGTAACGATAAACTGCAAAGTGTGTAGATCAGTGATAGCGCTGTACTGTCTGTAGTCCCAAGGTGTGTGAATAAGGTGCAACAAATCCAATTATCCAATCCAAACCCCGTCTAATAAGTCACGCGCACAACCCATAAATCGTGACGATATGAAAATTCTATTCGCCAACTTCACTCTGCAACTTCTTCGACATGTATGTAACGCGAGTAGTCTCAAAGTAAATACAGGCGAACTAAAATGAAAAATGAAGCTGTCCCTACACCTAAACACCAAACCACACATTATTTCCATCTGCATGTATCCGGGGAATTCCTGCACAAAATAAATTAATCCCCACAAAAGGGAGGTCCTTGCTCTTATAATACTCGCAAAACAAAAATTTAGTTGCTTTTGCGTCTAAGCAGCATATCATACTTCTTTTCTATCAGAAAATATCTGAGGAATTCCTGTGCAAATAAAATTAATCCCAACAAATGGAAATCCTTGTGTAGGAAACGTAATATGATCATATAAACAATAACACGGTGAAGAACTCCATAACTTGTAGTTTTCTACAAATAACATTAGGATGATGAAATCAAGTCGAATGAGAAGGGCGGGTGTGTACCGTGCATGAGAGAGGTGAGAGATAGGTAACAAATATTATTGGGAAAACTGAATGGAAGATAATATTAAAGTTGATCCTAAATTAATAGTTTTTAAGGGTGTGAGACAGACCTACATGATTCAGAATAGGTAAAATTGGCGGCCTCTTATGGGATATTTCTCGACCAGCTCATCGATTATTAACTTATCAGTCACTCACTCATGGAGTTGAGCCATTCTTGAGAAGCCACCAGTTGTGCAGCTACTCAAAAATTTCCCAGCATATTATGGAACCCGAAGGTTCACTATCGTGTTGACATGAGCCCTCCACTGGTCCCTATCCTGAGCCAGATCAATTCAAGCCATACCATCCCATCTTATCTCTCTAAGATCCATTTTAATATTGTCCACCCACCTAAGTATTGTTCTTCCCAGTGGCTCTTTCCTTCTGGCTTTCCTACCAATATCCTATATGCATTCCTCTTGTCCCCCCATTATTTTCCAGAAGATTTATTTTTTTATTGCAAGTGGGGTGGGACTAAGTTCCTTGTACTGCGGCCACTTCTGGCCTGTTGTACCAGCCACAGATGATAGGTGAGGGTGATTGTGGAGCAATTGGTGGAATGAAGATTGGCAGGGGAAACCTAAGTACTCGGAGAAAACCTGTCCCAGCGCCACTTTGTGCACCACATATCCCACTTGACAAGACCCGGGATCGAACTCGGGCCGCCGCTGTGGGAAGCCAGCAACTAACCGCTTGAGCTACGGCGCGGCCGGTCAGAAGATGTTACTATTCATAATAACATAAAAATCATACAAGTGATCATGTGTGGTGAGTAGGTAAGGATTTGGAATGAGACGGCCATGGACTATTTCGAGCTAATATCACTGCATTCACTAGAATGACTGAGGAGAACGATGAAAGTTCTCAGCACGTCCAGTAACTTGGTGCGGGTTCTGCGAGATATCGAAACATTACAAATGTAGAGCTTTAAGGCTCGATCAGAATTCCTTTCTTTCGATTAATCGTTCTGTTGTACCTATCGCAGATCCTTCAGATTTCCTCGGATTAATAACGACTAGCTGAGTGAGCACATTTACTTAGACTTCTGTGCTGCAAATGTGCAGGAAATATTACTAGCTCGCGTGCTGAAATTACAACGAAAGAAATTTTAAAATTTCGCTTGCGTGCCATGTATATATGTCTATCTATCAAACAGGTAAAATAATTTAACAGTGAATAAGAATAAACTGGGTCATAATGTCAGCTTAAGCCAGGTTTTATCAAAATTCTGGAGCAAAAAAAAAAACTGGATTTATAAAAAGTATCCTGCTTATTAAAAAATAAAATTGTTCCTGTGCTCAACTAATTATGCTCTCTCTCTCTCTATACGTCTCTACAGCCCTTTAGACCTTGGCGGCTTTTTTAGGTTCTTAATCCTATACACAGTCGGTAGGACTCCTTGGACGGGAGATCAGTCCGTCGCAAGACCGCTACCTGCACACAGGACAACACAAACACAGAATAAACGCACAGAGACATCCATGCCTCAAGTGGGATTCCAACTCACGATTTCAGTGTTGGAACGGGCGAAGAGAGTTCACGCCTTAGACCGAGCGGCCACTGTGATCGGCAATTAATTAAGCATCATGCCTTAAAGACGTACGGGCAAATGCACGTATAGCTTCACCATTCTTGACCTTTGTACAAGATGATGATGAACAGTCGGCATCGCGCCACGGCCACTTTAATCCCAGGAAAAGAATTCCACGGTACCCACTGGATATGAGGTTGGATGGGCCCAAGAGCCGTTTCGGACTCTGTAGAGAAGAGAAAATCTGTTTTTCCTGCAGGGAAGAAAATCTCGGCAGTCAAGCTTGTAGCTATCCCTGTCCGAGAGCTACATATAAACAAAACAAAAACAAAAAATTCCGTGGACTGTAGTCCGCAAGCGAACTATACCGACCGAGCGACCGCCGCTTGTCGGCGAAGTTAGTGCCACCTTTTTCGGATAGAGGATGTCACGTGGTCAGCGTAAGGGATTCCCACGGCCGTTAATCTCAGTTTTCTGCACCGGAGCAACTATTTCCTTGAAATAGCTCAATTATCCTCACGAGGCTGAGTGGACCCCGTTCCAGACCCACTACTTCTCAGAAAATCTGGTAGCGCCGGGAATCGAAGCCGGGACCTCTGGATCTGTAGCCAGGAACTCTGACCACTAGACCACAGAGGCGATCGAAAGTTAGACATACGTAATATAAATATTTACTTCTTTTCATGTGTTATGTTTAGCAGAAAATATATGATCTCTTACATATTTAATTAAATACAAAGCAAATTATCATTTCTGCGCTTCATAAGAATGTGGTTGTTATAAATCAGTCAGAAACAAAATGAAATTCCGCCCCTCAGCCTGGCAAGAAAGAACTTCAATTTTTCCCTCGACAGAAGGGATGATGCTCGGAAAAGGAGAGGTATGGTATTCCCAGTGTGCTGACTTTGTTAGACGTGAGGGAAAGACATGTTAGTCTGGAAAGCAAAAACATTCTGCAGAAGAGACCAGCTCCATACCCCAATACAGCCAGGCCTCCGAAAGCTTAACGTATCAAGTTCCTTGCGCGAGTGAGTAGATGAAATGATAGGGGATGGATAAACAGGCTGAGGGCCAGCAGGCTAGGTTGCAATAGGTGGGCGGCTGGTTTATTATTGGATACATAGACGAGTGGGTGAGTACGTGGGTGGAGGCCTAGGTCAGTGGGTATGTTAGGCAGAAGAGCTGAGTGGATGGGTGAAGATTAGGTAATATAAGATGTGGGTAGTTGGATGTCGGTTATGTGAATGGATGGGTTGATTTCTTAAGCTTTGTATATATTGTAAGTATGACTGAATGTATAGGGGGGGTGGGTCTTCTCGGCCTTTGCACCGCGACCTACAGTGATCTACTGTGCTTTGTATATATTGTATATAGAGACAGTTGGCAATAATTAAGATGTAAATAAATGTACATATTGATAACTGACTAATTCTGCTGAGTGTGACTCTGACAAACGTCAGACCCATCCTCTCGTCAGAGAGGACGCCCCACATGGACAGGACAGTAACTTTCAAACGGCAAGAAATATCTGGTAAAAAGCCCCAGGTGGGGCTCGACACCATGATAGAGAGACTGACTGATCGTCAGTTGCAATGTACTTTGATTTTGACTTTGACTTTGTGGATTTCTTGGTGTGTGGACGGACGTGCAGGTGGCTGAAGATTAGACAGATGAATTGATGGATAAGTGAATGGATTTATGGATTACTGGACTAGATGACAGACGAATGGATTGAGGGCTGTATGGAAGAGGACGTGTGGATTGATAAATTGACCGAATGGCGGATGAACGGATGGGTTTATAGAAGCAAGGAAGGAGGGATGGATGGATGACATATTGTCTCTCACCACTTTCCGCCCCCTCCCCTCCCATTTACCTCTCCACTCTCGTCACTTCTCGGATCAATGAAATGAATCCCCACAACTGAAGTGAGGGTTGGGGGGGGGCGACTGCTTCACGCACGCCTGCAGAGATCTGTTCCATGCAGCGGCACATCCGGCTGCGTTTCCTTACATACACATAATTAGACAACGGAGGCTTTTATTACGATCAGCTCCATCAATACAAAGTTAATTTGAGAACAAAATATGAATTTATTTATAAAAAACTGAATTCCATAACACAAGGAGTATGGGAGTCGAATAAGCACAATAGACCACTGTAGGTCGCGGTGCAAGGTCCGAGAAGGCCCACCCTTTATACATTCATGGGAGTCGAATTGAAGTAGTTCAAAGATGAGCAAGTCAAACCCGAGGGAGGCAGCGCTATAGCTCAAGCCGTTAGTCTCTGGCTTCCCACCGCGGCGGCCCGGGTTAGATCCCGGATCTAGTCAAGTGGGATTTGTGGTGGACAAAGTGGCGCTGGGGCAGGTTTTCTCCGAGTACTTCTGTTTCCCCTGTCAATCTTCATTCCACCAATTGCTCCACAATCACCCTCACCTATCATCTGGGGCTGGTACAATAGGCCAGAAGTGGCCGCAGTACAAGGGACTTAGTCCCACCCCACTAGCAATAAAAAAAATTAGTCGCCTAATAATAACATGACAAAATAACAACACACAGATTACTTAGTAGATCCTTTGTAAACGTGACAACATTTGCAAAGGATACATACCTACAAAAACAGCAAAACAAACAGAATAAACAGACACATACTCGCACATCCATGCCTTGAGTGGAATTCGAACCCACGATCCCAGGTTTCGAGCGAGCGAAAACATTTCATGCCTTAGACCGCGCGGCCACTGTGATCGGCCGGCTGAAACATTTAGCAATGTTTAATATTATTTTTTAAATTTAATTTTAATTTCATTTCTAAATATAGGAGTAATTGTAAATAAAGTCGCATTTCAGAAGGAAGTGAATGTGTATAAGTGATACATTAATGCAACAGGATGCTGAAATACGTACAATATTGAAACAAATGTTAGTAAGTCTGCGATTTGAAATCAAGCCGGTGACTTCGCCTCAGCGCGAGAACAGGAGTAAGGACAACGGTGAAAGATCTAAGGTCCTAAGGGGTCTACTTTCCAGGCTCTTCGGGTATACATACCATTATTCCTATTCGCTACTAATTCAGCAGCACTTCCCTCAGAAAAGTATGTAAATATCTACTTGATTGCACAGCGACACATACCAGAAGATATACGGGGCGGGGGTTACGTGATTACTAAGACGGGTTTTGGATTTGATGATCGAAGGATCAAAATCATCAAAAAATGCAGTAAAAGTTTCTAAACAAAACACGATTTGAAATTTTCACCACAATAAAGAGCAACAAAGCCGGTCAATCTAGTCTGTGTCTGCGAGTCAACGTGTACATGTGTGTTTATGTGTGTATAAGGAAAAGTTGCCCCTGTGCTTAATTAATTAAGCGCCACGCCATGAAGACAAATGGGAGGAGTGGAAGTATAGCTCAAAAATTCTTGACCTCGGCCTTAGATGAGGCGAGTAGCCAGCTTCGCGCTTCGGACGTTTCACCCCGGGGAAAGTGCCCCCCCTACGCATTGGAAAGGAGGTTAGATGGGTCTGGACATGCCCCTAGCGATAATGCAACACCCGGCCGTAGACCATCTCTATACCGACTGAGCTATCCTGGTTGTATACAGAGTGTCCCAGGAGGAATGTGCCAGACTTCGGGAGGGTGTTCCTTGTGTTAAAGTATGCCGATATAACCCAAAACACCTATGTCCAAAGTTGAACGGTTACGGAGATAATGGCCAGAGAAGTGTGAAACTTTGACCGGTGTTACACACTTGTTGATTATAAAATACATGTTAAAACTGGCAGGAATATGTGGTTTCTGTAATGTTAATAATAAACGTAACATCAAACTAACTTGTGAGTGACATGAAGCCATTAAATTGAACTACAAAAAACTCGCACGCCATGTCAAAGTTGTTGTTAAGAGTTCCAAGCACTATACATGACACATAAATGGCAAGCGCTGACGTAACATTGCTGACTGCGCGTTCTGGTATGCGAGTGTATGGAGCTAACGTGAGCTGCCATCACCACACTCAAGGACAAACGTAGATAAGACATGTCAGCTGACAGGTACAGTGCGTGGACTCGCCAGAAGACCACACTTTTCTCGGGCCATTATGTCCGTAACCGTTCAACTTTGGACATAGGTGTTTTGGGTTATATCGGCGTACTATAACATAAGGAACACCCTCCCGAAATTTGGCACATTCCTCCTGGGGCACTCTGTATATAATATACACACTACGGAGGCTTTGCTGAACAGCAACACCATTCTGGCAATCTCTACGGCTCATGACGTCACCCTCATGCTAACGGAATGAAGAATGAATGGTTCAAACACAAACATTTCGTAAGACAGTTCTTGCAGAAGTTCCACTGGTGCGCGCCAGCATTGCTGATAATTAACTTAATCCCTTCTATTTCATTCATCCGTGCATTGGAACTAAGCAGATTACTCGGTTCAAATCCTTCTCTTACCATTTCAGTAAATCACAGTTATCACTCATAATGTTTTTAATAAAGGCATTTCTAATCCTCTTATTGGCGAGCTACAGCACGCAAAAATACTTCTTCCTATTCTTATTCTCAAAATAGAATTTCGAGGTCAAGTCGGTAACATTCCGTGCATCGTATTCGGGAGGTCCTGGGTTAAACTCTGATCGGAAGGCTGGCCATCTTGTGTTAAATATTTCTCTCCCTCGGAAATTTCCGGGTTATTACCCAAAATCAGGCCATAGTGCCCCCGGCAAAAATCCTTTCCAAATCGTTATTCAGTATCAACTTGCCAGGGGCCGGGATAGCTCAGTCAGTATAGCGATGGGCTACTGGCTGGACGGACAGGGTTCGATTTCTGGCAGAGGCAAGACATTTTTCTCCACTTCATAGAGTCCAGATTGGCTCTGGGGCCGACACAGCTTCCAGCTGGTACGGTGTGGGCTCTTTACCCAGGGGTAAAGCGCCCAGGGCAAGAAGATGACCACTCACCTCCATCTAGTGCCGAGGTCAAGATGGTGGGTCTACACCACTTTCCCAGTGTCTTCAGGGAAGAGTGCTTAGTTAATTAAGCACAGGGACAATAGTACCTTAACTAGCATCGTGCCATTCAAAGCTATATAATCTGAGTTGCTGATTGCATCATTAAATCTACTACAAATAAATTAGAAGTAATTTCTTATTCAAGTTCTCCCATGGGTAAATATTCTCCATTCTTATTCCTTGTGAGTGTAGGTTCACTGGTTGAATACTTCACTATTTTTTTTCCTTGGCACTACAGCCCCAGTGGGCCTAGGCCTACCTCCATGAACTTCTCCGTTCACTTCGGTTTTTTCTAGATCTTACACATTCGGTAGGACTCCTTGGGCGGGTGATCAGCTCGTCACAAGGCCTCTACCTGTACACAAACACAGAAAAACGCACTCACACAAACTAAACATCCATGTCCTGAGTGGGATTCGAACCCACGATCCCGGTTTCCAAGCAGAGTGAAGACAGTACATGCCTTAGAACGCTCGGCTACCGTGACCGGCCCCTTCATTACTTAGCAACGTTATTGCAGTAGCACAAACTGCAGTGGGATAAAATAGTAACTTGATAATGAGTTTCAAGTTGGTAAGGAACTGCAAGGGAACGGTCGCGACCTACGTCAAGGCATTTAGCAGAGGAAACTGAGGAAGCTCAAGCATTGACTCTGTCAGAGGAGATTCCAATCCGGCACCTACAATTTTCTTTATTTACATAAAATTAGCAATCAGAATTACACCCACAAATTACACGTCAAAATGTCACGGCTACGTCAATATTCGCAGTAATTAATTCTGATTATTGCAGTCTACAGTTTTCTGATTAATTTCTTACACCGATTTCTAAATTAAGAAATATGCCCGTTACGTAAAAAGCTGTCGGGGAATGTCCGACACCAGTTCCCATGTAGGCCGATTACAGAGGCAGCACGGTCTAAGACACGAACTGTCTTCGCTCGCTCGTACGCTGGAATTGTGGGTTCGAATCTCACTCAAGGCATGGAGTATGTGCGTTTATTCTGTGTTTGTGCTGCCCTATGTATGAGGAGCGGCCTTGCGACGGGCTGATCACTCGTCCAAGGAGTCCTACCGTCTGTGTAAAAAAGATTACGAAACTGAAGAACAGTCCAGGGCCAAACAAACTGTAGAGAAATTGATGAATGGATGAATGAGTTCTCATGTATTGAGACTAGAGGGAGCTTCAAAGCGAGAGAATTGTCTGTAGCGATAGTTCTGGCTTGTCTCCTGAAGATTGTCGACTCGAATCTCAGCCGAGACAATGTATATTTTGACCGAAGGTTCCAATGGCTCTCATTTCCTCCAGGGAATTTCCGGAGTAACACCTTAAATTAGGCAAAGAGAGCTTCCTTCCCCATCTTTATAATTCATTGTTCACAACCATCTACTCATTAAATACTATGTGGTCCTAGTCACAGGAAGCGTCATTAAATAAACTACAAAAGAAGCTACAAATTATTATTTGTGCTATTTAGGGAATCAAGTATATAAAATTTGTAAATATAATCGCCATCCAAACACATTACACATGCCACTCTAATTTCAATCAGTCCGATATTTTTCAGTCCTAGGATAATTATTTTCGGTAAAACTATCCCTGGAACAGGCCGTGGAGGCCCATAGGGTTGTGACACGGCGAGGCTCGCACATTATCTGGAAAGTCAGCACACAGATGGCGGTGAAGCTGTCAGCCTTACGTGCCTGTTGCCCTTTACTCCCAGGAAGATTCCTGATATTAATTCTGTCAGAGGCTGAGTCGAACCCAGGGATTAGGCAAATTGAAAAATCGAATCGGCTCACCAGGAATTGAACCCTCGACCTTCTGGCTTGTAGCATAGTACTACAACAAACTACGCTGCAGAGTGCCCTGTATTAAGCAGTCACGTAAGCTGCTATAGGTTTCTATAGCACAAAATAGTAAAATTGCTTTCAAATAATTGTTTACACAGCTTTACTCGACGTTAATATTTGAATTGCATTTTGTGCTTTAAAATAAAAGTGTGTTCTTCAGAATACCGGACGATGGACCCCAGCGATCCCGAGTGTCATACGAATATATCAGAAGCCTTCAGAATCTATATGTGTAGCGCTCTTTTGCGTGGGCTAGAACACTACTTAATCCACAGTTTCGTATACATAAGAATATCATCAGGTATACATACACTGCATTCAGCATTTCGTGGCACGCAAAATGTGTAAGACCGAAAGTTTGCTTTTTGTAAATCCTAAGTAAGGTTCTTGTTATAATAATTTTAAAATAATTGAAAAATAATGTGTTGCATGTACTTTAATTTCTTTCTCCTCGTGTTATTTCTTTGTTGTCCCGGCTGGGATGTGTGTGTTTTGTAGACGTTTCGTCCGCCGTGGTTACTAGTATATGTTGGACTATCAAGTCACCGTATTGGCTGAGCTATTGCAGCGGCAATCTTTTTTAGAATATCAACTGTAATAAATGTTCCCTTTGTCCTTTAATCTTCTATAAGCATGGTCCATTTCACTGTACTGAAATATGGTCTATATCGCTCTGAACATAAATTCGTTATGGTCTGTTCATCTCACTGAACACAGTCTATCTACTCATGCTACATTAATTACGGTTGATTATTATAACTATTTGAGATATTTCTTAAAAATGTAATATGATATTAAAAATAAATCAATTAGCAGTGTTCAAATAATATTTTGAAAGTGTTTGTAATGTTTTATAATATACAATCTGTAGCAGCTTACGTAGTTTTGAACATTTTTTTTCTGTGGCGCTACAGCCCCAATTTGGGCCTAGGCCTACCTCCACGAAACTTTCCGTTTCACTTCGGTTTACTAGATCTTACACATTCGGTAGGACTCCTTGGGCGAGTGATCAGCTCGTCACAAGGCCTCTACCTGTAGACAAACACAGAAAAACGCACACAAACATCCATGCCCTGAGTGGGATTCGAACCCACGATCCCGGCTTCCGAGCGAGCGAAGACAGTGCATGCCTTAGACCGCTCGGCTACCGTGACCGGCAGTTTTGAACATGGGTCTTGATAATTATCATAGGAATGAAAAACGTCAGGCTATATAAATCTGTTGTAATGAGTGTTGCATTGGGGCTGTTATGTAATAATTTATGTACTAATGCAGAGTCATAACTTCAAACATGAAAATAATGAGGCAAGCATTTTTCTTGATGTTAGTTTCAGTTTCAAACATAGGCGACGCTAAGAAATATATTTGCAATAAAATACGTATCTTCTGAGATATAATGCCGTGTAGTCCGTGGAAAGTCAACTAAAGTTTCGGTGCAACATGCCGCCTCCATATTCAGGGTAAAAGTATAAGCCAACAAGTAACCAGCGTGAAAGCGAGTGGGAAGAATTTCTTGACTGGCTTATTTTTCGACCCTGAAGATAAAGGCGACATGTTGCTCCGAAACGTCGAATGATTTTCAACGGACTACATGGCGTTATATCCCAGACGACAGAACTCTTCATAACCACCGGTGTGAGTACCTTCATATCTTTCTCAATGTTCGTATGTTGGACTCTTGCGTTGATGTGGGCGTGAACTTAGTGTAAAACAGATAAAGCTGGGACTGTATCTACATAGCCTGAGCTAATATTTAGACTGACTGATAAAGCAGTCTTTAGGCAGTTACATCTACCTGACATACTGATATAACAGAAGAAACAGAGTGTAGCTACAGTTAATGCGTTTCTGGTTATTATCCATGTCCTGCTTTTATTTAAAACATAGCGTTACGGCAGGTCCGGAGATAGGAACTCGCTCTATCGATTGGGCCCAACTGAATAGGTTCCACCTGAAGATGGAGAGAGAATCCAGTTTCCGAAAATTTGTGTTTTAAATAAAAACAGGACAATGGATAATATCTCGAAACACATTAACTTTATTAATATACTGTGACATGACGCCTGAAAGCCGGAATAGTTATTGCTAGACAACGGCTCGGTGAACACATTCCCGCGGAAGCCGACGAGCGAAACAGTAGAACATCAGTGTTTTCTGTGGTCCGCGAGGGGCGCATTGCAACGCAACGTTGCAATAAACACGTCTCTATAGCAGTAAATCAACACGGAACAACTGAGGAAGCGGTGTTTTCTGTTTCTACATGGCGCCACATTCCAGAAGATGGCGTTCTTCATAGTCACAGCCGTGAAAACCTCGGATCTTACATAGACAATATTAAATCAGGCCAATGATAACCACTGTGCTCCTTCAGAGGTTCCCCCCCCCCCACTCCTTCCAGGCGAATACTAGAAAGGAACTGTAACAGAGTTAACAATTATTTCCTTCTGTTTCATAATTACGAATGGAATGCCCTCTGAAATACTGAGGGGAAGTTAAAGGGGGCAGATCTGCAGTGTCTGTACTACAGCACTGTCGCTCGACGTAGCACTGTATATGGAAATAATTCGTGGTTTCGTGAAATTATGACCACACAATTCTGAGTCCTACTTTTCTGTCTGTAACGGACTGTATCTACATCATGTTGTTGCAGTCTTCAGAATACTGAATTCCTCGTCCTCTGGGCGTAATTACAACTAGTTTTTTTGGGAGCAGCGAACAGACTACAGGAAGTAGAGTTTTTCTTTAGGAAGGGAATAGTCTGGTAGCTAGAAGTTCTTTGACTTTTAAGTAACCAGAAGGATTTATTGCTGTATTGGTAAGAGTGACTATAATCAGCCAGATTATTCTAATTAGTAATATCCTACCACATTTATGTAACATCCCTTTTTAAAACTTATTCTTCCCTGAAGTCTGCATTGTATTTCTCTGTCAGTCTGTTATCCGCCATCTTTCCATGTGGGTTCTTCATTTTCTTGTGCGTTTCTCAACATCATCTTCTGTATCAGCTACACAAAATAACTGTCTGTTTCAATGAGCATACGGTCTCTCAAAATATACGCTTTTAGCTTACTTTCTTTCTTTTTTTGAAAAAACAGACGTAAACTTATGAGATCATGAGATTTGGTACTTGGAAAGTTAGAAGTATCTTAGAGAGATAGGATAGAATGGTATGGATTGAATTGATCTGGCTCAGGATAGGGATCATTGGAGGTCTCTTTTGAACACGGCAATGAACTTTAAGGTTCCATAAAATGCTGGGAAATTCTTGAGTAGCTGCACAATTTGTGGCTTCTCAAGAATGGCTCAGCTCCATGAGTGAGCTTACGAGATCATTTCGCTGTCTGCGTGCTTGGCGTGCACGTGTGTTTGTATGTATCGGTGTATCTGCACATGTTCCCCCAACAACAACTTTTGAATGCCTGAACCAATAGCCATGAAACTCGGTATGCATATCATGCCAACTGAAAATATCTCAACGGCTTACTTCTTAAACCCTTCGATCACAATAGCAACAACACAACATATGATAATTTTTGGGTTAATAACCTTAATATTATTTGAAGGACTGAAACGATCGTGTAGAAACTGAGTATGAAGATCATGTCATATGAGGCACTTTTAACAGCGTATCTCACAAACACTTCCTTATGGCGATAAAATCGCACTGCAATATTGTTTTATTGACCTCAATAGACATACTTAACAAAGCGTTTTTTCTGCTCGTATCAAATACACAAATTGTACTGAAAGGATTTTATCGGATTAGCTTTTTCTGTATCATTTTATTTGTATAAACATTCGATTTTAGCAAAATATGGTAGCAACTGGTTCCTTTCTACATTATTTTTACACTTCTCGCTGTAGAAAACTTGTAGTTACATACATACGGCACGTAAATACATAGACCTACAATTATTAATATTGTACTTGTATGTAGCGACTACCATATAGTCAGTACTCATCCTGAGATATTGTTACAGCTTAGTAAAACACCAACAGTCTCAAGAAACGAACTTCATTTTATCCAATAAAACTTTATTTACATCTACACCCTGTACCATCTAAGGAACAAATCAATGTTTCTAGGTCCAGCATAGGAATCTTTCACTGTTATCAGAGGCGAGGAATAGAGCAGAGGTAGCTAACGGCATAACCGAGAAAGATCGTACGGGGAGACAGCACCGAAGTATCAGAACTTCAGTCTCCCCGTGTTATCATACCCAGCAACCCCAAGTTCCGGCCAATATTTATTACAAGTCAATAAATTTCCTTACCCATTGCAACCATTCATTTCCAAGAAATAATAAAAAAATGAGTTGCCATTTATTATTAAAAAGTTGAAGATATGAACTATTATAAATATTCCAGCACGTAGGGAACATCCATTACAGTTTAGGTCTTGGGAATTTGAAGGCCAACGTAAGGCAGATGTAGTAGATATCATCTCCATAAATCTTCAGTTCCACTAAAATTGAGTTTGATTTGAATGAGGAAGGATATTGCTAGAGGAAATGGAAAAGCTGCTGGAGGGGTAAGAGACAAGTAAAGTGGCAGGATTACTAAGATTTTGAGAGATTCCTTGTCACATTGTGGACTATATGCAGTTTTCTATGCATCGGTGTGTCTTCTGAATTTGATGTTTTTAAAACGACAGTTTCGGAGATGTTGAGAAGTTATAAGAGATAAACTTTATGAGCAAACTTTGTAACACATACACTATCCGCTCTTTATTGACATGAATATTCCGTTCTAACAACTGTTTGTCCAAGTCAGTAGTCATTTGTTATGTTTGCAACAGTGAAGGGTGCTTTCATTTTAGTTGTAACACGCATCACGTCACACGGAAGGGACATAATTCAGATTTAAATGAGGGAAAGAGAAACATGTATACAACAAACGTTAATTTGTATTCTTTCATCTTGAAAATTTCCTCCTTGCAGAAGAATACATCATTCTGTTTGTAACAGAACATATATTCATGGGATGGACAAAGGCATCCAACAAAGGTTCCGTCACTTATTTCGCTCATCCACATAACGGTCAAGTGATTACCATTTTTCGTAATCGAAAGGTAACGATCTCTTCAATTCAGGTCTGGAAACCAGATGACCTGAGATTTCTCATTATTTTCCTCAGGCCTTCNATACGTTCCTCCGAAACGTCGGTTAACACCACATATACTCGGTGCCAAATCCCAGAAGACTGCTTTCTTCATATTCTTAAAATGTGCTACTATCATCTCAGTCATCATACCCTCCAACTCGTCATTCTCACATCAATGCCCTAAGCTAGGAAGGGGCAATCCAGCCTCAAACCACTGAACCTCGGATACCATGCCGCAGGCAGCATTGTAAGAAATATATTTTTCAGTGTGAAGCCGGGATAGCTCAGGTGGTATGGCGACCAGGATACGAGCTGGACGACCGAGGAGTCGGGGTTCGATCCTCAGTAATGGGCAAGAATTTTTCTCTTCTCCATAACATCCAGACTGATTCTGGGGGCCCACTGAGCCTCATATATAATGGGTACCGGCGCTGTTCCAATCAGTAAAACAGTAGGAATTATTTTATGTTAATTTCTCAGTGTGGCGGATGAGGCTGTTTCGGCGTTCACATTAATATGAAATATGGTAGAATGGGCGACGTTTGCCGTGTGAGATCTGCATAAGCTTCCTCTAACCTACAATGATCAAGGTGAGGGGGTTAGGGAGGGAGGGAGTCATTGTTTTCTGTGACCACTCTTAGATTATTCTTCTTGGGAGAGCACCGCTCAGAAAGGCTCAAATGTTCTCGAACTATGCACTCGTTTCTTTCTAAAGTACTGTTAAAGAAAGGTAAAATAAAAGTTAAGCTATCCCTGCACCAGGCCGTGAAAGCCCATAGGGTTGTGAGATGTTGAGGGTCCCACATTATCTAGACAATTGTCTCAAAGACGGCGGTAAGGTTGTCAGCCTTACGCGCCGGCCGCGCTTTACTCCCCAGGAAATTATTTAATTAATTCCTGGTACTCATTTCTGTTAGAGGCTGAGTCGACCCCAGGGCCATAGTGCGGCTGGAAGGATTAGGTCAATTGAAAAAATCCAATGGCCTCATCGGGACTTGAACCCGTGACCTTCCGGATTGTAGCATAGCGCCTCAACTATTATCTTTCAAAATTTAACCCGCTTCTTTTTAAATATTATTTGATATTCATAGTTTAATATGGAAAGTCTGGGGCACGCGGTAGTGTAGTTGGTTGAGGCAGTATGCTACAAGCCGGAAGGTCACGGGCTCGATTCATGATGAAGTCACTGGATTTTTCAATTGACCTAATCCTTCCAGCAATATGGCCGTGGGGTAGACTCAGCCTCTACCATAAATGAGTACCAGGAGTTTCCTGGGGGTAAAGGGGGGCCGGCGCGTAATGCTGACAACCTTACCACCAACTGTGAGCCGATTGTCTAGAAAATGTGGGAGCCTCGACGTCTCACAACCCCGTGGGCCTGCATAGCCTAGCAGAGAGAAAGATTTACCTCTTTCATATAGAAAATCTGTGAAAATAATTACGAAATCATACAAAATGCCCAAATTATATCGAAGTTCCGCGGAACCCATGGCATGTCTTCGTGTAACCCTGGGGTTCCACGTAACCCAGTTTGAAGAAAGCTGTTTTAAAATATAATGAAATATGTCTACACTGCGGTTTTCATTATAGTTCCCTTGGCTTGTTCCTGAACGTATCTTTCATCGTAAGAATACTATATTGCCTTCATGCATCACGCTGGCGTCTTCCGTTCTTATTTCTAACCCAGCTTGTTGTTTGTTGGTTGGAAAAAGACATAGGTCTTCTCATCCCCACTGTCTTTCTGTCTCTCGTCTCACTGTTCGCACGTGATCTGTAGCCGAAGAGTTTGTCAACTGCCCAGCATTGTTTTCGCTCACTATCGGGAGTAGCGTTTGCCTCCCTGTCCGCATGGCTGTCTGGTTTCTAGATGCAGCTGCTGTTTCTTTTCCCCTGTTATTCCCCATAGGGTCTGACAATCGCTGCTCTGTAATCGGCTACAACTGCAAGTCCCGGTGGGACAGAGGGAGACGAAGCCAAAGGCAACAGAAGATGGGGGAAAGATAGAGATTAATCCAAACTCTGTTTGGTGGAGCGAATGTTTTTATCTGACCTTACTGGCGGTGAAAATAATTGGAAAGAGAAGAATCTTGGTACTTCTCTTAAAGTCTCTTTAATGTCGATGATAAGTGGTAATGCGAAATTGTCTGTTCTCTTTTTAAATTCTTTGCCCTCTAACCGAGATAAACAGATTCCGATGTACGAGTGTAATTATTTAATTAGTCCGGAATTGTATGTTTTATTAGCTGAAGTACCAATTCTTCGTCCATGTTCTTCTTAAATGGAAATCCACCGAATTAATGAAATTGTTTCTTTCTTTACGGCACGTATTCAACAAAATTTTGCCTAATAATTTTAACCCGTAGTTTTGTATGTTTTGCGGCTTCTCGTTGTTGCAGCGACACTTCTGTAGCTACTCCCTCCCCTTTATGATCCTCACCTTGCACTGCTATTTCCCGATCTCTTCTTGGTTATCGTGTTTTCCTTAATCCTTCCACTCCTCGCTGTGGAACGGGTATGCATTGGGAAGGTAGCAGAATTACTGTTTGGGTGCCAGTAAGCGTAGGGGTGTGGCTTACAGTCGGTTTGGTGTATGTTCAGGTGAGTTATTTCGGTTAGCCGGTATGCTCGATTATACGTAGAGGTAAGTTCTACTCCTAGGTAGTTAAAATACCTCGCTTTGGCAGGACAGGAATAAGTTTTCTTTTACTTTCTTTGTCTTCGGGTGCGGTGAGACTGAGTCCACTTGGTACGTCGGCCACTAACTGGCCTATTGTACCAGCCTCGGATGATGAATGTGGAGCAGTCGGTTGAATGAAGATTGATAGAAGAAACCGAAGTACTCGGATAAAACCCACCCCAGTACCACTTTGCCCACCACAAATCTCACATGATCTGACCTGGGCTGGAACACAGGCCTCGGCGGTGGAAAGCCGGCGACTTACCACCACAGCTATGACACGGCCAAGTCGGGAAGAAACTTATACTATTACATGTAAGATTTGAGGCTTTCACGGCGGTGACTATGAAGAAAGCAGTCTTCTGGGATTTGGCACCGTGTATATGTGGTGTTAACCGACGTTTCGAAGGAACGTATCGCCTCCATCTTCAGGGTAGAAGAAAAAGTATAAGAAATCTGCAAGCGACAAGACCGTGAGAACGGTAAAAGCAGACTGCTTTTCTTCTACCCTGAAGATGGAGGCGATACGTTCCTCCGAAACGTCGGTTAACACCACATATACACGGTGCCAAATCCCAGAAGACTGCTTTCTTCTTATACTATTACACTTCGCACTAGCACCGTCATAATTTCACTCAAGATATTAATTGTTGTTCTCTTTGAAATATAATGTCGTAATTTGGTTACTTATCTTGCTTAAAGCACCACACGTTAATGCTGTTGCCAATAATACAAGCATTGACGTCTATAAATTTTCAGAATGAACAATTAGTAACTATAAATTTATGTGCGACGGCGTGACGCAGGTTTGCTTCCTCAAGCCTCATATATTGGAAGACGAATGCTCTGGTAAAAGAGCTCTCCAAAGTCGCGAGCGTCTTCGAGGCCAAATTTCCAAGAGGAAGCTCCAGCCTGAAACAAGTCTTACTGGTCCAGTTCAAAATTCGGGAGTCCACCAGAAATTCACATTTCCAAATTATATAAATTGTTTGCGCGATTCTAGCTCTTAAAATTTTAACGGCACGTTTGACAGCAGACTGATGTACAATCAACTTGACTTCGGTTCTTGGCCGTTGCACCTCTAAGTTATGATCAATTGAGGGAGCGTGAGATGGGCAGGGCACGTTGCACGCATGGGAAATGATAGCATGCAAGGTTTTGGTAGGAAGACCTTATGGAACGAGACGTCTATGAAGACGGGGACATGAGAATAAAGTTGTAACATGCAAGCCCGTTGCTAGGCAGCTACGATAAATTAAGTTACTATACAACAGCTGTTACGAGATAACAGCTCCGCAGACAAGTATGTTCCCAAGGCAACAAGAGAATATGGCAATAATGGAAGTGGTGTTTTCTACGCGGTCCGTACATATGTTATATAGGAGGGGCCAGTTAGTCGTTGCAGTTAGTTAGATGAGGACGGGGACCGTTAGGGAATCTAGAGGAAGGGAACGTCCACTGTTGGAAGCCGCTACCAAGCAAAGGCAGTGAATACATGACTGTGGACACTAGTGTGTGTGTGTGTGTGTGTGTAAATTGTAGCCACGCACTGTATAAAACAGTCCAATAAATCCGTTTATCAAACCAAACCCCGTCTATAGCCACACTCCATAAAATGCGACAAATATTAAAATGATCCTAGAGAAATATGATGTGGTTAGAGACTGGCTTTATCTGGCTAAGGACAGAGACCAGTGACTGGCTCTTGTGGACACGGTAATGAACCTTCGATAAAATGCTGACAAATTAATGAGTTAGTTGCCACTTGTAACTACATAATTAATCACCTACATTAATTTTAATAAACTTCGTCGCCATTTAAACAACAACAGTCACTTTAACTTTAACTTCGCAGATATGTAAGCTGGTTTGTGCTTGGTTTGTACAAGCTTCAGTTCTGTGGACAACTTTAGAATCGATACAGGTCAGTGTGACTAAAACCGCAATTACCGAAGCTTCTGATTTGCAGTTTATGCACGTGTTCCTACCCGCCCCTTCCATCTCTCGGCATTATTATCACCATCATCACCCATCACTATCATTGCGTTACCATTGAAGTTAACGTCAATTCACACATGCGGAAGAAACAGACCCGAACTCATAATTTGTTATAGATGATGTGGGTTTGTTATTGGTTATCCGTTTGGTGACCTGAGCTTCTCATGCATAACCACGAGTCCGTTGTAATGACGCTTCTGGAAGGTGATTTCTCAAACATTGCTAAGTTGGGGGATGATGGTTTGGAGTAGTGAAATTTTAAACAGTTTTCAAGCCTGTGTCCATAACGTAGCCGACGGTACATACTAATTCTTTTACACCTGGTACTCCGAAAACCTGTGACAATCGTCTATTCACTCGGCCATTTTCCTTCGTCCGCGGTATGTTTAAAACGCGCTCTTCAGAAACTCGATCCATTTCCGGTATTCCAGGTAATTATGGGGGGTAGGAGAATCGTGCTCTGTTAGACTCGTTAAAATTAATTTGTCCAGTGTTCGATACTAGTTCCTTCAGAGGGGTCCATCCAAATATGTTGGGGGGGGGGCTTTCACATCAGATCCACTTTCCGAAAAGCTGCATATTTCAATAGATCGCCTCTGTGGTCTAGTGTTCAGAGTTCCTGGTTACAGATCCAGAGGTCCGGGTTCGATTCCCGACGCTACCACATTTTCTGAGAAGTAGGACGTCTGGAACCGGGTCCACTCAGTCTCGTGAGGATAATTTAGGAGCTATTTCACGGAAATAACGGCTCCGGTCTACAAAACCGAGATCAGCGGCTGTGGGGATCCGTTGCGCTGACCACGCAACACCCTCTATCTGCAAAAGTTGGAAGTAACTTCGCCGACAAGCGGCGGTCCCTCGGTCGGTATAGTTCGCTTGCGGACTACAGGCCATGATTTTCTTTTGTTTGTGTATTCCAATATATCCCAGGCAATGGACAATGTCTCTTACAGTATGATTCGTTATGCCTCTCCTCCTACCCGCCTAGTCTATTCGGTTTGCCGTCTGCCTACCCACCTCATTGTCTTTCTGCATAGCTTCCTAATTTACAGCCCATATTTGTGTAGGTTTCTATAGTTTCCATTCTGTCTTTCCACTCTTCTGTTTCTCTGTCTATTTCCATATATCCAGCGGTAAATGTTTTCCACCGATTCTCTCTCTACATGCTATGCCATTCTACTTCTTTGTCTCTCTGTCCTTCCATTTTGTTCATAGATTGTCGGTTTTTCTTTCTGTCTCATCTGCGAGTCTACATTTCTGCCGCCTTCGTTGCTGCTTATTTGATATTTTCCTATCGTTTTTAGTGTCAGCATGTTTTAAAATATTTAATTCATGCAAAACGGAGTTTGGTTGCAAGACAAAGTAAATCTAGTGGGAGTTCTCGGTCTATTGCCTTCTAAGACTGCACAGATGTCTCTGCTAAGTCGTCAGATGAATGTCACTATCGACCTGCCAGCACACCGTCCATTCAGGAAATCCATATGTCAGTTACAGAGCAAGTTCTCTCAAGCGGTAAAGCTCCCGATTACTCTTTTAGAGGTAAGTGGGTCGAATTTCAACCGGAACACAGACTAGTCCGGACTAGTCTGATGCTTATAGTGATTTTATTCGGACCTACCAGGAAAATACCGGGATATATCTTAATTTGGGACATGAATACCTCCTTCAACATCGTTTCAATTCATTATTCACTTACTTACTTACTCATGGAGCTGAGCCCTTCTGGAGGAGCCGCCAATTCTGCAGCTACTCAAGAATTTCCTAGCATTTTATGGAACCCGAAGGTTCATTACCGTGTTCACAAGAGCCCTCCACTGGTCCCTATTCTGAGCCAGATCAATCCAATCCATACCATTCCATCCTATCTCTATCCATTTTAATATTGTCCACCAACCTACGCCTTGATCTTCCCAGTGGTCTCTTTCCTTCTGGCTTTCCCACAAATATCCTATACGCATTCCTCGTCTCCCCCATTCGTGCTACATGCCCTGTCGACCTCATCCTCCTTGACTTGATCATTCTAATTATACTTGGAGAAGAGTACAAGATATGAAGATCCTTATTATGCAGTTTTCTCCAACCTCCTATCACTTCATCTCTCTTCGGTCCAAATATTCTCCTCAACACCCTGTTCTCAAACACTCTCAGTCTATGTTCCTCCCTTAATGTCAGAGACCAAGTTTCACACCCATACAGAACCTTTTCTTTATCTTAGGTCGTTTATCCAAGGAATCCGTCCAGGTCCGAGGCTTTGTGTTCATTTTCGTAACATACTTATTTTTTACAGTGAACAGTTGTGAGCCCCGCGCCCAACCCCCAAGCAGGAGGGCCACCCCTTGTCGGCTGTCCGCGACTGCTTATTCAATATATTCACAGCTTCCCTCCAAAACTGGAGGGCGTCTCCTTAATCCGCAACCTGAGGACGCGCCATGCTGTGCTGACAAGGGACCCACCTAACATGGATTCATTATTCACTACAAACAAATAGTTTAAAGCCACACAATCCTAGTTATAAACAGTGTTGTTAGTCGCTGGGTCCAGTGATACAGGTTTCTCTCTTTCTGATGGACTCAACAGAGTAGCTGTTTCCTAACACTCAACTTAGAACGGAAATAGGTCAAATTTCGGAAACACTGTGTTATTTAGTATACCCGGACGCTGGACAAAGTCTAACGAAACAGTAATTCTGAGTGATATACGCCACGTCAGAACCCTTTAGAATCTACTTAATTCTGAATAACTCTAAACCAGCTTACATTATGGAGAGCAGACATACCCCTTGAAACTCAGGTGACTGCTGTGGCGGAGACCCAGTGGCTTGCGCGAAGTAAGTGTGAAGAGACAATGCACGTGGATCCTTTGCGGAACTGTAATAAATAGGAAAAAATTAGAAAACTGCGGATATATGAAGAAATTGTGCGATACTCAGAATGAAAAATATTAAATATTTGAAATTATAAACAATTCTCGTTCTTTATTAAATTTCTGAATTGATTTTTCTGTTAAAGGAATTAAAATGTTCAAAGAATATTAAAGATTTCAGATCATTTGAAATTTTTCAAAATAAGGGTGTATACACAAATTTCGAAAACACGGAATATATGAATATTGCCTGAAACACAAGTAGGGGTGTCCAATATTAAGCAAACTCCAATAACTGTAAAGAAACCTGATTTAAATAAAACAAAGATACATACAAAGCAGCCCTCTGCCCTATACAGAAATATCTATGATAGCGTACTGAAATAAGCCACGGCCACTTCCTTCCCAAATATTTGCATTCTAGCATATGCCTGTTTCCTGTGATAGTATTCTCATCTCCTTCAATGGCGAACAAGGTGAGCAACACTGCCATCTACAGAATCACACCGTGTACTTTATTCGAAATTTACAGATCTTTCGGAGAAACTTACTGCTTCCATCTTCAGGTTCGGAATGTAAGCCAAACAAGTAACCAAAAAAGCTAGCAGCAAGCAGACTCTACGATGTTGAAGATGAAGGCAGTACGCTCCTTTGTAATGTCGGTAAAACTTTACCAGAATATAGGGTATCATATACCAAGAGATGGTACTCTTCATAATCATATCCCTGGTATCCTCAAATCCGACAAAAAATATTTCTGATAATAAACAGTTTTTATATAACCCGCAAATCCATCTTGATTGCCATTTGTCTGTACGTGACTGGAGGATGAAGTAGAGGCCTCTCGCTCGTGTTCAGATGTCCCCTTCAATGACTCGACGCCGCTATTAACTCGACGTTAAATAATCTACCACGTAGGTCAGACCAATACACAGCTTGCTTGATAGCTTTCACCTGCCAGAATCGCCCCTCGCGTGTCCTCAGGATTCGGAAACACCTCGGTCCCTTCGAAATGATTATTGGATCTGTTGTCTCTCATCCCGGCGGTAGGAGGCAGACTGCACGTGTTTGGGAACAGAATATCAAGGATAGTATTTGAACTTAGAGTGGACAGCAAAGAGAAGAGAAAAAATAAATTAATAAAGAGCTTCATAATTTTCACTCTTCATCAAATACGTACTGCTGACTACATTCATGAAGCCGAGTTTTTTAGAGAAGCCGCCAGTCGCTCAGCTACTCAAAAATTTCACTACATTTTATGGAACACGAAGGTTCCGTACGTGTTCAAAAGAGCCCTTTCCACTGGTGCCTATCCTGAGCCAGATGAATGCAGACCTTACTATCCCATTCTCTAGAGTTAATTTTAATATTATGCTCCTACCTACGTTCAGTTAATCCTAGTGAAAAATTTCCTTCAGTCCTTACCACCACAACCCTGAAGACTTTCCTCTTCTCTCCCACACATGCTACACACCTTGCCCATCTTGCATCTAATATTAATAAAGTGCACAGAACTACTGGGGTTTTGGACTATTTCCATCGTCCGGAATTGTAGGTCCAAAACCCCAGTAGTTCTGTGTGTCATCCATCATCGTCAGAACCCTTTAGAATCTATTAATAAAGTGGTTACATAATGTAGAATTAGATGGACAAGACATATAGTACGAATTGGGGAGATGAGAATACAATCATTTAATCGAAAAATCTCAAGGGAACAAGCCACTTGTGAGACCCCCGCAGGTGGGAGGATAATATTAAAATAACTTGAGATTTGCGTTCACGGTGGTGACTACTAAGATTGTGTTCTGGGATATGATGCAATAGGTCTCTGATATTGTATTTAAGCATCTGTTGCATTGAGGTTCCACTTATAGTCTATCAAATGTGCCGTATGTAATGCAACAATCAACAACATTGATTCACATTTTAATATCATAGAGTGGTCGTTATGTGCATTAGATATTACATAAAACTATTAAAATATAAAACATGAAACATAAAAAGAAAACGAAAATAATAAAAGGAATGGCATTCGATTATTGAGCAGTGCATTAGGATTACTCACATAAGTATTGCCTGAAGAAGGCCTTATATGGCCGAAACATGTAGAATTATAATAATACAAACAAAAAAAGAAAGACAAACTCCGTGGCCTGTAAGTCCGCAAGCGAACTATACCGACCGAGCGACCGCCGCTTGTCGGCGAAGTTAGTGCCAACTTTAGCAGATAGAGGGTGTCGCGTGGTCAGCGCAACGAATCCTTAAGGCTATTAATTTCGGTTTTCAAGACCGGGAATTATAATAATGCATATATATATATTAATATTTTAATGGTTTTATATAACATCTAATGCACATAACGACCACTGTGTGGATTAAAGTGTTAATCAATGTTATTAGTTATTGTATTATAGACGGAACATTTGACAGACTATAAGTGGAACATAAGCCTCTGGCCTATCCCGGCTCATAAAATGAACACTGCTTGCGCCGTTTCATTCGCTTGCATCCTCGACCTCCTTGCCAGAGGTCTATACCTCAATGTACCTCAATGCACATTCTTCCAGTTATTTGAAAGATACATCCTTTATTCCTTACCACAGCAAGCTATTCTTGTGCAGTTGCAGTTGCAGTTGCAGTTGCAGTCCATGTAATGTACATGCCCTTCATTTGGGGACAATAATTCAATCTTCTGGGTAAAGAAATATTAAAACGGGATCATCCGCCAGTTCTCACAAGTCGTGCACAAATCTTTGACCTTTCATCTGCTGTAGGTCGCAGGTTCGAAACAAGGCTCGGTGACAGGGTATTCTGATCGAAATCTTTCGTGATCTTCGTCTGTTACTCCAAGCAAATTCTGGGATAGTAATCTAAAAATAACATTCATTACTTACATACTCATGGAGCTGATCTCTTCTTGAGGAGCCGCCAATTCTGCAGCTACTCAAAAATTCATTAGCACTTTATGGAACCCTAAGATTCATTACCGTGTTTACAAGAGCCCTCCACTGGTCCCTATCCTGAGACAGATCGATCCAACCCATTCCACCCCTTTCTATCTCTCTAAGATCCATTTTAATATTGTCCACCCACATATGTCTTGGTCTTCCCGGTGGTCTCTTTCCTTCTGTATTTCCCACCAAATCCTATTTGCATTCCTCTTCTCCCCATTCGTGCTACATGCCCTTCCCACATCATCTTCTTTGATTTGTTCATTCTAATTATACTTGGAGAAGAGTACAGTTTATGAAGCTCCTCATTATGCAGTTTTCTCCAAACTCCTGTCACTTCATCTCCCGTTGGTCCGAATATTTTCCTCAACACCCTCAGTCTATATCATGCCCCAAATATAACACTCATATCATAAAAAATTCTAAATATGCGTTTGGAAAAATTCGTTAAGTGAGCTATGAAACAGCATATTATATTCGGATCTGAGTATACACTACTTCCAAGCAGACTTATCCGTTGATGAGGTTGTAAACGATTATTTCGTATGTAACTGGCATTTCCCCAGTGCCTACTACAAGGCCTGTCCATTTCAGCTCTTTTTGTTAAATAATTCTATTCAAATTAAATGAAGACTAGAAACTGTGAATATCCTCACTGAATAATTTTCTACATTCACACAATACTTGATTAGTATTAGATTTGTCTTGTTTTGGATTTCTGTAATTTATTTTGCGTAGATCCAAATTTAACACAAATTTTAACTAGCACCGAATAGCTTAAATTTACGACCTTACAAAACACGAATTTTCCCTCATTTCCTATTTTATCTTTCTCATAATTATTTTCTTTACGTTATTGCTTTCTTCCGTCTACATAAAAGCAATCAGACGGCTTATAGCGAAGACTCTTCGCGTTAACAAACAGGGAGATAACTGAGGGTTCAGATGCGAAAGTAATTAACTATATTCCGTTACACACGGTGTATAACCAGTGGGAAAGTGGATTGTTTTACTGATATTACGTTCTTACCAGGGGGTAAACTGCTGTGCTGCTTTAATATCAACTCACTCCTCTGTGCTATGGGCAATTATATTTCCAAAAATATATTACGTAATTAAAATCCATACCTATTACCTTGCTTTCACTCGCTATAACTAAATTCTCTGCGGGTGTAATTTACAGTGCGGTATAGAGCAAACCTTAAAGCTCCACGAACTTCTTCAATAAAAGCAAAAGAAGACGTCGAAAATATGATGGAAATTATTGTCTTTCCAACGAATTAATCGATATTTCAAACACTTCAGTTCTGAAATATATATATCTTGTTCTGAGGGCTGTCTTCTGTGTCTCGCGTGAGAAGAAGTATGGCATGAAGCAGCGAGGTAGTGTTTGCCATAGCTGCATTGTGGGAAGGAGGAAGGGTGGCGCACTGTAACTAAGGCCCTGTTAAAACTCATACACACTCTACAATCCTTATCTCAACGGACTCGACCAAATTTATTGTGCGTTATCTTGAGAACGGCCAGATCTAAAAACACGGACAGAACAGACGGGAGAAATATTTGATCCGTCTGCGGAATTATAAGCCCACACGAGGTAACGAGGTACTTAAGAAAACGCTGTTAAAGGTACTGCGTGTGGTAATGGTCACCCTGCTGCGAAGCACGAGCCAGACCAGATAAGAAGAAGAGGAGGCACTGAGATGTCACGATCGATACGGGATACACATTTTTAGATTCGCGACGAAGTGAAGAAATCAGAGGAAAGCTTAAAGTGTGCAGTATCCGTGACACAGCTGAGTTTCGCAGAACGTGCGTGAGAGATCGGATCTTAGAACGCCTGACAACGGCTTAACAAAACTGCCTGTTCGGCAAGTTGAGAGGAGGCAACGGAATTTGACGAAGTAGGAATGTGACAAAAATGGGCCTATTTCTTGTGGTTCATAATGACGATCCAGTGTATTGACTCAGGTATATTTAATGTGTCGCTCACAGTGGCCGCGCGGTCTAAGGCATGAACTATCTTCACTTGTTCGAACGCTGGGATCGTGGGTTCGAATCCCACTCAAGGCAAGCATGTCTGTGTGTGTGTGTTGTCCTGTTTGTAGGTAGCGGCCTTGCGACGGGCTGATCCCTCATCCAAGGAGTCCTACTGTCTGTGTAAAAAAAAAGATTACGTAACCCAACGAAAGGTCTGTAGTGACACTGATGAGTAAATATTTAATATGGACGATGTTTTAGGAGTTACCTGTACTCTAGGACTCGCCATAGCTCAAGCGGTTAGTCGCTGGCTTCCCACCGTGGCGGCCCGGGGTCGATCCCGGGTCTGGTCAAGTGGGATTTGTGGCGGACAAAGTGGCGCTGGGGCAGGTTTTCTCCGAGTACTTCGGTTTCCACTGCCAATCTTCATTCCACCAATTAATCTACAATCACCCTCACCTATCATCTGGGGCTGCTACAATAGGCCAGAAGTAGCTGCAGTACAAGGGACTTAGTCCAACCCCACTAGCAATAAATAGATACCTGTAATCTAGTCTTTGGCATGCACTGTCTTCGCTCGCTCGGAAGCCGGGATCGTGGGTTCGAATCCCACTCAGGGCATGGATGTTTGTGTGCGTTTTTCTGTGTTTGTCTACATGTAGAGGCCTTGCGACGAGCTGATTACCCGCCCAAGGAGTCCTACCGTATGTGTAAGATCTAGAAAACCCGAAGTGAACGGAGTTCATGGAGGTAGGCCTAGGCCCACTGGGGCTGTAGTGCCAAGGAAAAAAAATCTAGCCTTCATGTGATTAGGCTGCCATCGTACGAACAGGAGGGACATCACAAGGTCCACACGGTCTAAAGCATGTACTAATTCAGCATTCACAAGAATTGACAAGCCGTAGGTATCGTAATCAGAAACTTCCTCCGTTGCAACTTGAAAATGGATGTCTTTATGTTGTACTAAAGGAGACAAGTCTTCATCACATTGAACGTTCTTAAAACTAAGAGTTATACACGGAGACAAGTAAGAAAATAAAATACAGTTGTCAGAAATCACCCCTAGTCTCAGATCCGTATGTAAAGGGGAGAAAATTGTTCGTAGCTGATGTATCTAGTGAGGTCTTTTGCAAAACAAATAGAACTGTGATGTGTATACCCATTGCTAACCGACGACTCGGTAAACACATTCCCGCGGGAGCCAACAAGCACAAAAGTATGACGTCTATTGTGAAACAACGGATCAGTAAACACGCCTAAAACAATATGGGACAATATAAACAGTGTTTTCTGTGGGGTCCGCCCTGGGGTTATATAATGTGAAGTTCCAGAGGAGCAGGTCGCATACAGGGTTTTATTGTTAGAAAACTCCAGCGCGGTCTCAGCTCAATGGAGACATGGTGTGAGCGCTGGAATATTAAAATTAATGAAGATAAGACTCAGGGGGTCTACGTCTCTCGTGGTCGTCGACCGCCTGTGTCTTGTCTCACTTCAAATGGACGAAATATTCCATTTGTAAATAGTGCAAAATATCTAGGTGTAATCTTCGATAAGAGAGTTACATGGAGATTACACATAGAAATGATCGAAGCCAAGGCCTTCAGAACATTCATTAGAGTATATTCCCTATTCAAAAGTGAGAGATTGAGCGCTAACATTAAACTGACCCTCCATAAAGCTCTTATTAGATCCGTAATGACTTAATGCTAGTCCCGCCTGGGAGTTTGCGGCAGACACATCTAGTGAAATTGCAGCGCCTGCAAAACAAGGTTCTCCGCACCACTGGCAGTTTTCCAAGGCGCACACCGGTCCGCGATTTGCACATGGCATTCAAAATCCCGTACGTACTATATGACTATATAACAAAATTATGCAGGAAACAAGCAGAAGTCATACAAAATCATGAAAAAGATAATGTTCGCAACATCGGACAAGGCGAAGGCCGACATAGGAAGTATAAGAGGCTTAAACTTGGCGGCGGTCAAGCATACGAACGTTCAAGTGACTAGACTGCCGTGGAAGCGAATACTACTAGAAATAGGGCATAATCTGCTGTACTGAGCCTGGATTGACAGAGGCCTTGTATATATTGTACATACAAGTATGAATTACGATTAAATTTGTAAATATGTATATGTAAATACTGACAATGGACTTACTAATACGGACTATGACTGACAAATGACAGACCCGAACTCTCGTCAAAGAGGGTGCCCCAAATGGACAGGGTAGTAAATTTCATATAAGGAGAAAAAATCTGGTCATGAGCCCCAGGCGGGGCTTGACACCAAGACAGACAAACTGACTGACCGTCAGTCGAAATGTGACATGGACTTGAACTTGGAGCAGTCAGTTGTAGTTGAGGGAGCTGCCAGAAGTTCAGAGAGATCAGTTGAAGAAGAGTTCATTTGAAAGAGTTGTTGTCGAGAACTGGGTCGAGTTCTGGAAATGGCAGTCTCTGGTGGTTCAGAAGAAATGAAAGAAAGGAATTAGACTGCGACAAAAATATTTCATATGTGATTTGAAGTTACAGTGAGACTGTGATGAATCCGTTGCCAGGATACGACTAGTGAAGACTGAGAATCCTAGCGCGTTTGCGACGGTGGTCTGTAAAGTGTGTAAATCAGCAGTAGCGCTGTATTTTATGTGGTCCCGAGTTGTGAATATATCATCATCATCATCATCATCAGTAATCTGTCAAGACGACAGGTCCACAGTCTCTTTCAAAACAATTCCTCCACTTAATGCGATCTAGAGCTTTCTCCTTCAAATGACAGTATCCTCTTCTGTCCCCAAGGTCATCCAGCATCTTCTTACGTCTTCTTCCTCGTCTTCTTGTCACTTCTATCCGCCCATCTATCTTTCCTTCGATAGCTTCTTTTAGAAGGCAGTTTCTGCGTAAAANCTTTCCAGATGTTTCTGATCTACTGCCCTAAGTGTCCATGTTTCAGCCCCATACAGAGCTATGCTCCAAATGTAGCATTTCACTAGTTTCTTCCTCAAATTTAAGTCCAATTTGCTGGTAAAAAGATTCTTCTTCTTGCTAAATGCAGCTTTTGCCATGGCAATCCTGGATTTAATTTCACAAGTACACCTTCCATCATCTGTTAACAAGCTATAAGTTGCATTAAATCCAATAATACAATCCAAAACCCGTCTTATAAGCCACGCGCAAAACCCCTACACGTAATAATAAAACCAAAAGAAACCATATAATCGATAAAGGAGAAAGAAAACTAAACAGAATGCTTATTGTACGTGGTAAATTTCGTACGGTAAAAGTAGAGAATATACAAGAATAAACGGAATTCGCGGAGTGGTATAAATTAATTCTCAGATCGACAATGGTGCGCGTGTTGCCGTTTGTAAACATTGACTTAACACGCACACACAATTATATATGAATTGCAACATATAGGAAATAAGCATATAAGCATCGACCGGGTCGCATTGTGGCATTCTTAGCAGAACCTACCCAACAGCTCGATCGATTCACTGGCAAAGAAAAAGGTTATACACCCAATCTATATAATACAGTGTAATGAGAGTCTTTTACAGAATTAGAATATAGATTACCGTTCTGGCTTATCAGAGAAACACAGGGAGGGGATAAGGGACATTAAGGCAAACAATTATGAAGCATCTAGAGTTCGACAGCGGTTTAATGATCCCTGGCTCCAACTGAGTGCAATGTAGCAACACCAACTCGGTTAGAAGAAAGTTGAAAACGTTAAAATTCAGTTGGGAACATTACGAAAGTGAACAGAACTTGGATAACACATGACTGTATGTCACTGCTGTTTCGAGGCGGACTGGGCTGAGTAACGATGGGAGGGGACATTAAACCGCGGCGAGACTGTAGGCTGGTCTACATACCGAAGTCAAATCCAGTCAGCGAATACTACGAGTATCTAAATTGTCCAGGTATTTCATGAAACTTTAGATATGCCCATTTCGAAGCTGCAGTAAGGGTCCCTCTTTTTACCGTTTTAGCATCAGCTACACTGAAATATATGTTGGCCATCTGTGGTTTTAACTAAAGCATGTGGCCAACTACGAAAAACAGTGTTCAAATTTCCCGTTTTGTTTCTATGGTGACTATAATCTTAGTAATTGTTAATTTGCCACCAATTTATACATTTTGAGGATCTTTATTTTCGTTCATTACATGATTATTTGGCACACAACATACTTACAACTAAATGAATGCACATTAATTAAAAGTTGAATGTGTACTTCTTATAATTTGTATTTGGTCAATCAAAAGCGAAATATAAGAGGTCTATCATAGATCAAATAACAAGAGAATACACTATTTCGTGGATTCTTAACTATCTACCTACAGATTGCAAAGAAGTAGTATAGATCAGCGCGTATATGGGACAAATAAGTGCAGACTTTTTCATCTGTAGAAACTAGTTTTTGCAATTCATCTGTGTTTACAAGGAAGACCGAAACCATAAGGCGATACGTAATAACATGGGCAAGGTACAAGACAAAAGTGTGGCCACGTTAAAGAGGGTCAATCATACGTAAATTATGAAGAAAGCAGTCTTCTGGGATTTGGCACCGTGTATATGTGGTGTTAACCGACGTTTCGGAGGAACGTATCGCCTCCATCTTCAGGGTAGAAGAAAAAATATATAAGAAATCTGCAAGCAAAGATACCCTGAAGATGGAGGCGATACGTTCCTCCGAAACGTCGGTTAACACCACATATACACGGTGCCAAATCCCAGAAGACTGCTTTCTTCATAGTCACCGCCGTGAAAGCCTCAAATCTTACATACGTAAATTAATATGATTTTGGCGGTTCGGTATAAATGGGACCAATTATGGCAGGCGACCGACTTACAGAGATGTGGCCATATTCATAGGTTTTACTGCATTAGTCATGGCAATATTCATCATATTTAACAGTGAGGTTTGAAGGTTAGATGCACATACACGCTAACACAATGATTACCACTCAACTACCACCTCTCTTAGCACATTGGAAGCCCTTGTATATAATTATCACGGGAATGAAATTATCCTCAAGTGTCTTTCTTGTTTCATTCTGTAACGTGAGACCGAAAATAACACAAAACAAACAAATCGATAGAAAATTTCTAATGAAAAAGCAAACAATGGCCTCAATTAATAGCTTCATCTCCTCTTCAGAGCTACGATAACAAAACATTTACGACTCTCATTGTTTATCATAGCAACAATGTTCACACTATCACCTCCAAGCAGCCATACTACATCACAGGATTACATGCATCTATAATATAAAAAAGGATGGTGTATATTGCTGTTAGAATTGATGTTCTCATAGAGGTGACTGTGAAACGCTGTCTACCGGGATATGACGCCGTGTAGTCCTGTAAAAATTCAGAGGGCTACTAACCTCACGTCTCACAAGACTGTACTGTTCATGTTTAATAACATTGTGACGTATTGCTAGGCAACGGTTAGCTAAACACGTTCCGGAGCGTTACGCTGTCAACGAGAATAGACGTCCGTTGCTGGATAACGGCTTTGGTTACCAGTGTATTACAGGCGTATCCGGCAAAATACAGACATGAAGAGCAGCCATGCAATCCCTGGAGGCGGTGATCTCTATTAAGTTGTACGGCATTTTATAAAATGACTTGCATTCGTCAATATTGCAGGATTCAATAGCTGAAGTGTTACAAAATAACGACTAGTAAGCCGACGCTGAAGACTTTATTTTATGTGTTAAAGTTACAGTAATTTTTAGGGTGTTGTAATTATTTATATATACTCCTTGTGAGTGTCCAATAAATCCAGTCATCAAATCTAGAATTCACAGTTATTAGTCACGCTACCCCTTACACGTGAAAATATTATTAGCTTAGCTTCACCTTCTTACTTTTTACTACTATTTAGATCTAGACTTCATTGAGCTCTCCTCAAAGTACCCTCAGCTTATTTTCACTGTTCGTGTTAGGTATGTCTTGACGTAGAAATGTAAGGTAAAGCTATCCCTGTAAAAGGCCGTGAAGGCCCATAGGGGTGTGAGACGTCGAGGTTCCCACATTTTCTGGACAGTCGGCTCACAGATAGCGGTAAGATTGTCAGCCTTACGCGCCAGACGCCCTTTACCCCCCAGGAAGATTTCTGGTACTCATTTCTGTTAGAGGCTAAGTCGACCCTAGGGGCATAGTGCGGCTGGAAGGATCAAGTAAATTAGAAAAATCCACCTCATCGGGACTCGAACCCGCGACCTTCTGGCTTGTAGCATAGTGCCTCAACCAACTACACTACCGCGTGCCCCCCTTTGACGTAATCATCCTAAAATATTCAAATTATGACGCTCTTTTATATTCAACGCTGAAAGAAGTTAGTATTAAAATGCACTGGATCTATGCTCTGTCCTCAGACCAAGTTTCGAACCCCTGAAACACATATTCAATAGCTGGGTTGTAGTTTATTCAGTCGTTGTAAAGTACACGGTGTGTTTGCACCGAAGTTGTTTAGGAGCCGGGCAAGCTCAGTCGGTATAACGACGGATTACGGGATGGACAACTGGAGTTGGATTCTCGGCAGGACGAATATATTTTATTCTTTTCCACAGTAGCCAGATCGGATCTGGGGTCCACCGAGTCTCCTACCCAATAGGTACTGGGGGCTCTTTCCTGGGGATAAAGCGGACTGGGAGTGAAGCTAACCACTTATCTCCATCTCGTTCGGAGGTAGATGATGTTGAATATATTCCTCCACTTCCCACCCATATTCATGGCTTTGTGCTTCGGTAATTAAGCACAGGACAAACTTAGCTTTTTACCTTACCAAATTATTTAATTACCTCCCTTTATAATGAAATGTTATGGGACTAACCAAGAGAAGACACAGAAACTCGGAAAAAAAATATATTAATATATGAACTCGTATATGAAGAACAGTGAAACAACAGAGAAATGCTCTTATAAAGAAAAAATTTACTGAATAATATGTTTCAGAAAACTTTGTTTTATATCATACTAACAAGCAAAGTTTTCAGTTTCGTCAATTTGACATTAATAGCAAATGGCTCTATTAACATAATTGAATTCTTACATCAAGAAAACAGTGTAATTACATTCACATGATAGCCATATCAACTGTTTGATTTGTAGTCTTGTTAGGCGTCAAACATGACAGGAACAAATAAACACCGCATTCATCACTTTCAGTGCTTTCACGGGAAGCAGAATATTCTAGCTTTTGGCTGAAAGAGAATGAAACGCTTCGTGAATACTGCGAGGTCAGCAACACTTTACAACATCAGTTTATGGACTGACATCTTGGCAAATGAATACACCAGTGTCCGTTCTTCAGCACCATCTGCTACCTCTATCTGCATACAAATCAATGACGCACCAATCTATATAACACCGCCATTAATTACGACACATTAACATGATTCAAAAGGCAGGAATGGGGCTTCGAATGACAGTCTCCTGTCCTTTATCATAAATATCTGCTCTATAGTAGCCCTTGATAATGCTCCGACATGCAGACCCGTTGCTGGGAACCACCGCGATATAAACAACTATAGAAAACCGTCGCTAGACAACGGCTCCTCAAACAGACACAAACGTAACAACTGCACTGCAACAGAGGAACAGTGTTTTCGACGCGGTCCGTGTCGAAATATTATAAGGAGGACAAGTTAGCAGCTTCGTAGTACCCCGTGTGGAGGCGGGGTCGAATACCTCCACTGTGACCCTGCGAGTAGTAGGAGGCGACGGAAAGGGAAGTCTCAATTCTGAGACAGTAAAATATGGTCGCGAGTCCCAAGGGACTCGGACCCGAGTAAGACTGCGCTGGCAAGGACCAGCAGCATATACAAAACACAGACCCGTCCTCTCGTCAGAGAGGGCGCCCCACAGAAACAAGACCGTAACTGTCAAACGATAATAATTAATATCTGGTCATGAGACCCAAATGGGGCTCGACACCAAGACTTACTGACTGACTGACCGTCAGTCGCAATGTGGCTATGACTTCGAGCTGGTTACTGAGTTAGTGAAAATTAAATAATTATTGGGGTCCAGTCGTTGTGAGCTGTTGCTGTGAGAAGCTTGTAGCTGAGGCCGGAAACATAAATAGAACGTTATATTACATCAATGTTCATATCTTTTCAGTTTTTCCTCTTTTGTTCTAAAAAGACTGTTTGCTGTAGCTCTGTTTATCAAAGATACTGCAATAAGTGGGTACTCAGATAGAATGGACGCCTCAGACGTACTGCCATATAAGCCTAACCAATTCCTTAGTGCTTCCTAAGTTTTATTTCGCTTCTCATTTTCCATGGCAGTTCAATTTTCTAAGTGCTGCACCAAGCACGCTACCTACCGCCACTGCACGAAGTCAGCTCTCCCTTATTTCTGGAAACTAAGTCGTTGAAAGTATGGACTAGAGCTCGCTGCCTACAATGTGAATAAAAGCATTTTTATATCCCAAAATATAGTAGACTGTAGTGCCTACTTCACAGAGACAAACATTCGCTTTAGACTGGCTGCAAAAATCCCCATATAATTCGAATGAAAAGTCTTCGTGATTCTCTGTGCATTGATCAAGATGCTGAAAGAGCGCATTTGAATCATTTTTTTCTACAAAAAACAAAAAAGGGAAGTCGAGTACGGAAGAAAAATCTATTCCGGGGTCTGGGTAGAATTAAATGAAAACAAGAAGCGGACGTCAGCCAGGATGAGGCGTGACAAGAAAGCTGTAATGCTGGCCTCGAAGTTCGTTTGTCTGTTGTTTGCCTCCTTCTTTCCTTTTTTCTTCCGCTTTCTTTCCGAAAATCTAAAGCCATATTTTCCTGTAATATTTCGTTGAGATAGCGGCTCCTATGTTCCTAAGTACCGCGCCACGAAGACATATGGGTTGAGGGGGGTAAAGGTAAATACCCAAGTAGCGCAGACGTCGATACTAGGTGGAGGTAAGTCGCCACATTCATGCTACGGCCATTTTACTTCCTGGAATGTCCCCCGATACCCAATGGAGAAGTCTGTGTGGGCTCCAGGGCCGGCATGTGCGCCGTGCTGAGGGATAGAAAGAAAACCTGACCCGGAATAGAGACCTGGCTCTACATGTCCTTAACCAATAATTCTACTGAACGAGCAAATATGGCTCTCTTAAAACGTATATGACGATCCTGATGACCATGGAATCATAGGTGCACGTACTGATATCCGGAGTGCGCATCCCGGTCAGTGTGTAGATTTTTTTTTTATTTTCTTGGGGTGGGGTGAGACTGAATCCACTTGTTACGTCGGCTACTAACTGGTCTATTATACCACCCCCGGATGACAGATGATAAGTATGGCAGGGGAAACGGAAGTACTCGGAGAAACCTGCCACAATGACACTTTGTCCACCACAAATCCCACATGAGCTGACCTGGGCTTGAATGCGGGTCGCCGCTGTGGGAAGCCGGCGACTAACCGCCTGACCTATAGCACGGCCCGGTCGGTGTGTAACTCTTGTTGCATGTCTTTTCTTTGTGGTCGACGCCATCTGGTCCTCCTGTCTGCCAACCAGGAAGTCCTGCCACTTGTCTTTATAATTAACTATATAGAGCAGAGTCCTTCTTGCGGAGGGAGCAGTCGCTCAGCTATACAAAAGCATTCTCCAGCTTTAAGTTAAACTCAAGATTCATCGTCCTGTTCATAAAAGCCAGCTAGTAGATACTATCCTGAGCCAGATGCATCCAGTCCACATTCACAAACCTCATTTCATTAATATCCAGTTCCATATTAAGTTTTCATCCTTCCACGTAGGCTTAGGTCTCCCAAATGAACCCTTCCATCAAGTTCCTCCTACTGAAATTCTATATATATATATATACATATATATATATATATTTCATATTCCTCCAGTGCTTGCTACAGGCTCACCTCATCTCACGAAAATAATTCCAGGGCTTCAAATCCAAATACAACACTTTGGTATATCTCCAACTTTACTATCCACAATGATCTGCAAATCCCATTTGTTATAGAAGAAATATATAGATTGTCAACACTCTACCATCAAAGCATATCGGACACTAACAAACTACTTGTAGAAATTAGCAACCCGCCAAATCTAAGAAGATTGAGGAGACAGTGGCCGTCTGACCTACCACAACCCGCAGATGACGAAAATTAAAACCATCACCATTCCTCTACAGGGCCTGTCAGGGTATCATCAGTGGATGACTTCTCTACTCAAGACACCTACTCAGAACAAATTTACGTATTACTCCATATTATTGAGAGTAGATTGTAAATATGCTATTAATTAAATATTAAAAAACATTTCACAACTTGCGTGTCATATCTCAGGCGGTTAGTCGCCGGCTTCCCAACTCAGTGGCCCGGGTTCGAGGCTATGTCAGGTCATGTGGGATTTATAGTTGACAAAGTGGCACTGAGGCAGGTTTTCTCCGCGTAATTCGGTTTCCCCTGCCAATTCTCACTCCACCGACTGCTCCACACTCATTATCATCTATCAACCGGGGCTGGTACAGCAGGCCAAACAGCGACCGACATACCAATTGGGCTCAGTTTCACCCCACCCCAATAGGGGGGGACTAGGTTTTCACAGCAGGAACATTCAAGAGTTCTGTCCTCTTGAATGTGATGACGGCCGTGTGGTAGAGAGGTACCAGCGTTTCGGAGAAACTTGATGCCATTATGGTCTAAGTTTTAAAGAGAGGCAATATTTTCATCCGATAGATCGGTAACTACACATCAGATGGCACGGCGTCACGATATGGAAGACAGTGATCTTCATTTCATAACATACTACTTTTGTTAGACGCCGTGTTCGAGAAGAATCGCTTGATTTTACATGGAGAGAATATTTGTACCGCAAAGGAGGCCAAAATTGCAATCGAACTCTAGCGCCAAGGAGATTAAACTGTTTCGAAATTTATATTCATCCATTCTTATAGCTGAAACGCAGTACCTGTATAGTCATTGTCACTGATCGACGTTGATTGGCTCCACGAAATACCGTCGATAAGTGGTTCATTCGTTAACAAACCCAATTCTAACACTTACTTTACTTTTATTTGTATGGTTCATAGTTTCAGTAATTTTAATCAAAACGTAGCCAAATGTGATGAAAACAGTGAACATTAATAAGACTGCTCTACCATATTATCTGGATGACTGGCCGACTTGACTGAGCCCGTAAACGTCGCCTGTGCGCGCGCATGGGCAATCATCGATTTACCGGGGAACCACGATCGTTTGATTATTTGGACATGCGAGAATATTGTGGGAGTATCGATTGATCGAACTGTCGATTATCGGGGAATGGCTGTTCATTAACACTGTCATGTACTATGATGTACTTGCTCGACGTACGAGATATGAGCGTACGTGTGGAATGATGGGTAGAAGGATAGGTGTGTTGGAAAGCTGATGGGCTGGTACAGTTGAATGGATGATGATACGAACGAGTCAGTGAGTGGTGTGATTGTTTGATAGATGTGTAGGAGTGTGAGATGGATAAATAGATGAGTGGCTATATATGATCCTCCCTGTTTTATTTAACGTGGTTTCTCAAATATAGCGGTTATACAGTGACGTGCGACACAGCGAGTGTGGATGGTGCATTTGAAACCATTTGGAATGAAACGGTTGTAACTCATATTAACGCTTTAAAGACTGTATTTCTTCTGAATAATACATAAAACGTAGCTTGTACTTCAAAGAAAATATATTAGTCTCCGCTGAAAGCATTAACCGGTTAATGGTGTTTAGAGAGAGAAAAACGCTGTGTTTACCAAAATTAGATGAAACACACGAATACGCTCTGTGGGCAGAATGCAGAGTTTTAATATGTTGAAATATGTGGAACACATAGTAACTGCTGGGATTAAGGCAGCGCCATAGCTCAAGCGGTTAGTCGCTGGCTTCCCACCGCGGCGGCCCGGGTTCGATCCCGGGTCTGGTCAAGTGGGATTTGTGGTGGACAAAGTGGCGCTTGGGCAGGTTTTCTCCGAGTACTTCGGTTTCCCCTGCCAATCTTCATTCCACCAATTGCTCCACAATCACCCTCACCTATCATCTGGGGCTGGTAAAATAGGCCAGAAGTGGCCACAGTACACGGGAATTTTGGGAAATTCTTGAGTAGCTGCACAACTGGCGGCTTCTCAAGAAGGGCTCAGCTCCATCAAGTTAATTATGGATCTACATTTTACAACAACGGGTTTCCATGGATTTAACTTTAATTACTGGAACTATTCCTTAAGCTTCTATGGCTAAAAAAGGCCGCGTAGTTCAGAAACAGCCCGAGGTTTGACAGAGACATGTAGCTTCCATCTTCAGGGTCGAAAAATGAACCAAACAAAAAACCAACGGAAGCAGGCGACAATAATGTACAATATAATGTATTTGTCTCTACCTCATTCCAAATCAATAATATATAATAATATATTCTTCTATTTTGATTAGTTTCATTAATAATAGATCAGTATATGTACTCTAATAATAAATATTTACACTTGGTAAACATGTAGGTAAAATCGCCAAAGGGACGCACTGACACTTCACTGTGCTCCGATGTGGAGCATTCGTTACCCCCGTTTTTATTGTCAAACTAAAGAGAATACGGTATTTCAGTGAAGCATAAATAATATATGATCGAAACTGGGAAAAACTCTCTGCCTTACAGGGAACATTTGTAGCAAGAGCACTAAAGAACTTTCGAGAAGGAAAATCTAATAGACCTCTCACAAAAAGTATTTCCAAAACTGTTCTTCTTCTAGCTCTTACGAGCTTATATATCCAGATATATGTGCATCATGGTTTTAGAGAACTCTGTGCATGTTATCGCTATTGTGAAACAGTTATTGCATCTGTATTTGTACCTCAATACACACATGCGATTCCAGCTTTTTTTACGTATAGCACAATGAATTCTGTATGTATAGGATCAAACCAGAAGCCACAAACAGTTGGAGTATAATAAAAAGAAACCCCACGACGGCAGAATTTGATTCTTTGCGTGTATTGGACGGTTTGCCTGCACGTCCCAGCTCATACGGTCTATTCAATCACACAAGTCAGAAACAGCAGGGACGGTTACGAAACCAGATAAGCTTATTGCAAGAGCCCTAAGCGGTAGCGTTTTGATCTTTCTGTGCTTCCTTGGTAAGAAGTTTATACTGCCGAGATGTCTTTTCCTGGGTATGATTCACCTCCCAAATCACTAGTCTGATTTTTATTAAATTTGGTATATACATTCCACTCTGAAATTTATTAGTAAGTAGACGTCACATATTCTCTTTATGCTATATCATCGTCAAGGTTGTCTAGTGGTTTGCTGCTTGGCTTACTCTTCGACCTTGAAGATGGAGGCAACATGTTCCTTTGAAACGTCGGTTGGCTTTCGATGGATTATAAGACATTATGCCGGTCACGGTAGCCCAGCGGTCTAAGGCATGCACTGTCTTCGCTCGCTCGGAAGCCGGGATCGTGGGTTCGAATCCCACTCAGGGCATGGATGTTTGTGTGCGTTTTACTGTGTTTGTGTACAGGTAGAGGCCTTGCGACGAGCTGATCACCCGCCCAAGGAGTCCTACCGAATGTGTAAAGATCTAGTAAACCGAAGTGAAACGGAGAGTTTCATGGAGGTAGGCCTAGGCCCAAATTGGGGCTGTAGCGCCATAGGAAAATAATAATAATAATAATAATAATAAATGACATTATACCCCAGAAGGTAGAACTGTTCACAGTTAGTGCTGGTTACAGATAGTGCTAATTATACTCGTACCAGTAGATGGTTCTGCCAGTAATAGTCTCTCTGTTGTCAGCTGTCGTCAGCTGTCGTCACTTAAATGAAGACCGCTTACTACGAACAGCTTCCAGAAAATTGTAAGCGAATTAAATTTTATAGAGTTCAGCTCAGTTTTTCAAGAAGTAGCCGGCATGGCTCAGTCGGTATATCGATTCGGATACGGGCTAGACAACGGGAGAATCGGGGTTCTATTCCGGGAGTGGGCAAGTTTTCTCTCTTTACCGCAACGTCCAGACCTGGTTTAGGCCTCCTATCCAATGGAGGGTATGCAGAAGTTAATGATGTGTGGAGACATACCTCCACTTCCCAATACGTCATGGTGTGTTTCTTAATGAATCACGCCTTTTATAACACGATGTCGGGAAGGCAAGCAGTTGGACAGACATGACTTGTCTCCATCTAAGACAGAGTTTAAGAATACGTGGAACTGTGCTTCCATTGCTCAGTATGTACGATAATTAAGCACAAGAATAACATTAGCTTTTATAATATGGCGTCGGGAGGGAAGACACACGGGCGGACGGACTTGTGATCGGCACACTATGTACCTACTGTGGGCAGTAGATGAGAGTTAATAAATCATTAACAGCGTTATGTACGCCTACAAATCGGACGTCAAAACTCAGACACTCTTTCAGTCGAAGTTCCAGAAATGTACTCACGCTTAGGCTACGGATGGTTTGACGAACACTATTAAGTCTCAGCATAAAAGTATTAAGGTTTCTTAAAAATATTTATTATCGCAAGTATAGCAAGCAATTTAAAAATCATGCATCATTTTTTTACGACTTACTTTTATCGTTTGGTCTCTAGTAGGGTTCGCATTGCGAATAGCTCTAATTATCTTCGTTGTGCCTGTCTGTCTGTCTGTATGATCGCCTCTGTGGTCTAGTGGTTAGAGTTCCTGGCTACAGATCCAGAAGTCCGGGTTCGATTCCCGGCGCTACCAGATTTTCTGAGAAGAAGTAGGTCTGGAATGGGGTTCACTCAGCCTTGTGAAGACAACTGAGGTGTTATTTCAAGGAAATAGTGGCTCCTGTCTAGAAAACCGAAATTCAGGGCCATGGGGATCCGCTGCGCTGACCACGCGACACCCTCTCTCCGCTAAAGTTGGCACTAATTTCGCCGACAAGCGGGGGGTCACTCTATCGGTATAGTTCGCTTGCAACTGAAACCGCGGAGTTTGTTTTTGTTTTATGTCTGTCTGTCTCTCTTTCCACATGAAAAAAAAACTGGGTTCCAATTGGATGGATTTTCGTGTGAGTATATATTGAGGAATTTTACTGAATCTGTCAGCACAGTTAAATTTTAGTTAAAATATGACAGACATAACGGACATTTTACGTGGATACACAAATACACGTACGTATTTTGAGAGAAACCCCCTCCGCCTCCTACTACACTGACGACAGAAAACTGAGGTTTCCATACGAGCGAATCTATGATCATCAACTCTACGTGTCCACGAGCACAAATATTTCTATTTATGGGTTGGGGGTGCAAGAAGTAGTGATTCATCTCCTCGCATTCCTGTGGTGCATTCTGTTCTCACAAACCAGAGTCTGTCACAATAAATAACACGCTGAAAACATACTCGCTCATTGATACTGAAAATATTTAAGTCCAAAAAAGAGTATGAATAAAATAATGCTAGATTTAATATTCATAAAATAATAAGGATAATAAAAAATGACAAGACGGAGCATCAAGATGAAATATCCGACACCGCCTTAAATGTTACACGTATATGTCCCATCTGGTTGAACATTTGAAACATAATGCAAGACTAGGGAAGTAGATCTTTAGTGGCCGATAAATCTGAGCTCATATTCTGGAGCTCTGGATCATTTCATATTTTAATCATAATGCTGTATATTTTACCAGTCAAAAAACTTAATATTTTAAAATTTTACTACTGACTCTCCGTTCTTGGAGCTCATTAAAACCACTACGTTTCGGATATTGGTATTATTTCTGTCTTCAGGCAGGATCGGATTTAAGAGGGATCAACGGGGAGGACGTCCCGAAGACTTTGCAGAAGAGAAATAGAATCTACTGATTTTATTGATATATTTGCTGTTCTAAAATCACGAAATCTTAGTTTGTATTTTTAGTTTGTTTAAGGACAAAAATTGAGATTTATCATAATCTCAATTTATTGTTACTGATAGGAACCCCCACAAATGTATATCTGGCGGTATCCTCAGTGGAATGGGATGTGAAATAAAACCTACTATCTGAAAACGGGAACAGAACTAATTTCCGATACATCGTGGTTTTAATAAACTCGGATGATGGACATATTTCAAGATAACAGCTCTGAACAATGTGTAATTCATAGTCAGAAAGCTCTGAACTTAAAGCTTACAATTTAAGTCATACTCATACATTTGCATCCAAACGAACGGTTTAGCACCATAAGGCATTTACTCTACAAGTATGGAGGGATATGACTCTCTAGAAGCCCAGTTTACAAAGAAGTTACACTAAAAGAAAACAGAACTCACAAGCCGTGAGAAATATCCAGTAGAAATGTGTATAGAAGTGCATCTGTATCACCTTTACCCTCTATCACCTTGAACGGCTACGTAGGCAGCAGTTGGGGGTATACGTACATCACAGAGCTAAATGCGAGAGGCAGCTGAAGACAATTGAAGGCAGAAAATGGCGATACAAGCAGGAGGGAACAGACGGCGTGATGGGACAGAGAAATGACGCCGACAAAGGAAACAACGATGGCGAAACGAAACAGTGGGACTAAACTCACAGAGACAAAGGATACATGACACGAAGACTGGGAATAAAGGAAGAAAGAAAGAACATGATAAATATATAAAATTTCAGAGAAATGTAGAAAGAAAGCATGCTTTGGTCTTGCACGTACTACTGAGATATTTGAGCTGAATATAGCTGATTTTGAAAGATTTGAGGTTTTCACGGAAGTCGCTATGACAGTTACTCTCATCGGGGATGTAGCAGTCGTGTAGTCTTGTACGCGTTTCTCTGGCAGAAACTTGATGCCTCCATCTTCAGGAACGAATAAGCTGAACATGGAAGACATGGTTAAAAATGCAAAGCTGTCCTTGTAAGAAGGCGTGGAGGCCCATAGGGTTGTCTGACGTCGAGGTTCCCACATATTCTAGACAATCGGCCTCAGATGATGATGAGGTTGTCAGTTTTACGCGCAGGACGCCCTTTACCCCTAGGAACATTCCTGGTACTCATTTCTGTTAAAGACTGAGTTGACTCGAAGAGCATTTTGAGACTGGAAGGATTATGTCAATTGAAAAATGTAATGACCTCATCGGGAATCAACCTCGCGACCCTCGGGCTTGTAGTATTGTTCCTCAACCAACTACTTTCGAGAAATTATATTTCCTAAAAGAACTTCATTTCAAACATATTCGATTCATTGCCTTCCTTCAGAAAGTAAGTGATTTGTCTCAACGTTTCTCACAAGGCACGAGGCAAGGTTTCAACTTTACACTAAATAAAATATATAGACCAGACGAGCTCTACTTACACTGAAACTGACAGAAATGTTGTACTACAAAGACCAGATCAATATCCATGAACTTCTGTTTTTGAATTCCGCGTGCTGAATATTATGCGAGTGTTCGCGAGACTACGACGCCTGGGATCTTCCGTGATAGAAATGGAAGAGTGAACTCTACAGAAAGAATAAAATGGAAAAGTTGTAATGCGTACTGAAGTGTACACAGCATCCATATGAGTCATTTTTTTTATTGCTAGTGGGGTGGGACTAAGTCCCTTGAACTGCGGCCACTTCTGGCCCATTTTACTAGCCCCAGATGATAGGTGAGGGTGATTGTGGAGCAATTGGTGGAATGAAGATTGGCAGGGGAAACCGAAGTACTCGGAGAAAACCTGCCCCAGCACCACTTCGTCCACCACAAATCCCACTTGACCAGACCCGGGATCGAACACGGGCCGCCGCTTGAGCTATGACGCAGGGCACTCGAATGGCCTTAGTTGTTTGAATGCATATGATGAACACAGTAAAAGGTAAAGCTATCCCTGTAACAGGCCGTGAAGGCCCATAGGGTTGTGAGACGTTGAGGGTCCCACATTATGTAAACAATCGGCTCAAAGACGGCGGTAAGGTTGTCAGCCTTACGCGCCGGCCGCGCTTTACTCCCCAGGAAAATTATTTAATTAATTCCTGGTACTCATTTCTGTTAGAGGCTGAGTGAACCCCAGGGCCATAGTGCGGCCGGAGGGATTAGATCAATTGAAAAAATCCAATAACCTCATCGGTATTCGAACCCACGACCTTCCGATTTGTAGCATAGTGCCTCAACCACTACGCTACCGCGTACACCCTATGATGAACACAGTAACAGTATTAAATACAACTTTAAATTCGAACACTACATACACAGTGACTCACAATTACATGCCACATTATACAGGGTTGCTTTTGCACTTCAGAGTAAGTGAAAGAGTTCCTATTAATATGTATCTGAAGCACTTCCTTAGAAAATTATAACTAATAGAAAATATCAGCCAAACACAGTCCCCGCGCAGTATACGGAATGAACTGTCTTCGCTCGCTCGAACGCTGGGATCATGGGTTCTAATCCCACTCAAGGCATAGATGTCTGTGTGCGTTTATTCTGTGTTTGTGTTGTTCTGTGTGTAGGTAGATGCCTTGCAACGGGCTGATCCCCCGTCCAAGGAGTCCTACGGTCTGTGTATAGGATCAAGAAACTGAAAAAGCGGCCAAGGCCCAACAAAAAGCTGTACAGGCGTAACAACAACAATAATAATAATGATAAAACTTTAGCTCCTGCCGTCACATTCTGAGAAAGAGGCGATCTGAGAGCATTTTGTTCGTGTCGCGTGGTGGTCGTAGAAATCAATTTCGCCCCGAAATTTGCATTAGTGTTTTCAGTACCTGACTGTCTTACCCCGAATACATGGAACTCTAATGTAGACAAACACTAACACCTATCACATTTCGAGTCAGCCTGAAGTAATGCTCTAAGCTTAGAAAAGTACGTTACACATCGAGTCACCATGAAGAGTGGCTGTTCATCTGTGAATTAGCAGACATGCCTCCTGTTTTAGGGGAATGAAACGGAAATGCATTAGGTGCTGTTAGAAGGTACACAGAAGAAGACGCTAATAGTGGCGTACCGAACCTTCGTACTTTTCTTGTTGATCCCCGACGCCAGACCGCCTCTGTGGTCTAGTGGTCAGAGTTCCTGACTACAGATCCAGAGGCCCCGGGTTCGATTCCGGCACTACCAGATTTTCTGAGAAGTAATGGGTCTGGAACGGGGTCCACTCAGCCTCGTGAGGATAACTGAGGAGTTATTTCAAGGAAATAGGCATCCAGTGTAGAAAACCGAAATTAACAGCCGTGGGGATCCGTTGCGCTGACCACATGACACCCTCTATCCGCTGAAGTTGGCATTATCTTCGCCGAAAAGCGGCGGTCGCTCGGTCGGTGTAGTTCGCTTGCGGACTGAAACCACGGAGTTTGTTTGTTTATTTTGTTTGTGATGGGATATTGACCGTCAACTTTCTGTACGTGATGTATAGATGGAAGAGCAGATTCTGAAAATCGGTTAAGACAGCTTACCATCGGTATCAGAGCTTTTGCGCCCGTACAGGTGAAACCCATGCTTCTATACACCACACCTCACAAGAACAGCAGTTGTATCCTTATCGTATTCAGCCTGTACAAGAGCTAGCAGCATACGTTGCGCCTGCAAAACGCATATTCTGAAGATGGAATCTGCAACAGTCGGCCAAAGATCCTATGTTTACAGCAAAAGTTTTATTCGAGGACGAATCGTGCTTCACTAGGAATCGCATTATCAAAATTCACAAGGAATGACCGACATTATGACCTCCCAGAATATTGAGCTTTCCTCCTGGGACACCCTGTATAGGTCGGCGTATTTGTGGGATTTATATTCACTTGGAAGTTATCTGGGTCAGCAGACTCCGCTGCTTGCTTCAGAAACCGAGAACGCGCTTACAGAGAACGGTCAGAAGAAATTCTCGAGACACTGTGGAGATTATCGCCATAGAAGTGGCAAACAGTGGTAGATCAGCAGTACAGTATTTGTTATGTCTCCATATAGCTCTGTCTACGTAAAAGGTAAAGATATCACTGTGCTTAACTATTAAGCACTACGCCATGATGACGTATGTGGGAGTGAATGTATAGGTCCACATATTCTTGACCTCGACACTACTTAGAAGTGAGTGGTCAGCTTCACGCTCCAGCCGATTTACACTGGGAAAGAGCCCCGGTACCCACTGGATAGGAGGTTCGTTGAACCTCAAGAGTTGGTTTCGACGACGTGGAGAAGACTAAATTCTTGACCCTACCGGGACTCGAACTCCGACCCCTCGGTCGTCCAGCACGTAGAAAGTCGTTATACCGACTATAATATCCCGATCTATATCTATATAATTATATAAATAGTCATTCGAATTGTAAATATGCAAAAAAGTGATAACAGCTATCCCATTCGCCCTTGTATGTCTGTCTCATAGAAGACGTTTTAATGTCATTCATTTAATAAACGCCGTTACTCTGTAACAAGTGAAGTCAGGGACCAGAGATGAAACCCCAAACTTAGGAACCGATGATGTGATAATGTGCTGCGTGATCAGCGGCAGAGCACATCTCAGGAGAGGAGTGAAGATAAGTACGAAGCAATAGTAGAATGAATATTAGGATGGGAAAGCCAAAAACAAATTCGGAGAGAAACCTGTCTCATTATGACATTTTGCACAAGTGATTCCACACGAAGTCGCGCGGGATTAAAGGAAAAGCTGCTCTGTGAGAATCCAGCATGTAGTCTACTGAGCTATCGTATGAAATCATTATGTATTTGATCTTTAAGTATTTTGATTCATCGCCCTACTATACTCGTAGAATTTAGAATTAATACCTTGACCGTAATGAATTTAAAATTTCTGACGTTTGCAGAGGGACAGAGTCGTTTTACGACCGGTGGTTTACCGCGTCAGTTCATCTTGGCTCCAGGGTTCTTCAGACACATCACCAGAAGATTTCTCTTTTTTTTTTTTTAAGCAACTAACACTTGCGGCTGCCGGTCACGGTAGCCGAGCGGTCTAAGGCATGTACTGTCTTCCCTCGCTTGGAAACCGGGATCGTGGGTTCGAATCCCACTCAGGGCATGGATCTTTAGTTTGCGTGTGTGCGTTTTTCTGTGTTTGTGTACAGGTAGAGGCCTTGCGATGAGCTGATCACCCGTCCAAGAAGTCGTACCGAATGTGTAAGATCTAGAAAAACCGAAGTGAACGGAGAAGTTCATGGCGGTAGGCCTAGGCCCACTGGGGCTGTACTGCCAAGGAAAAAAAACACTTGCGGCTATATTCCTTGTGAACCATTCTCTCTGATGAGAGGATGGGTTCGTCTCTTATGAATATGCTTGCTCTTTTTCAAGTGTACGTATCCATATATATAGCATAATATTGATAAGTTTACGTTTACAACACATGCAAGTCCTCTGTCAGTACAGGCTTTGCAAAGCAATCATGCCTACCTTATTTAGCTCATGATGCAATGGCAACTTAGTCACTTCCAACGGACGTGAGCCGCGAAGTTTTAAGCCTCTTATATTTTCTGTGTCGGGCTTCGCTTAGGACATGACACAAGAAGACAGACAGAATGAAATGACCTCAACACAATGCGTTTATTTTACATGCTTGTGCGAAAGAGTTACTGGAATTCCAAAACTGCACGTTCGGATGAATGGCATTTGTATGTATTTCCTGTGATCAAGGATGCTCAGCCAGCAACGTGGTTCACAACAAGGGTATGCACAGAATTAAATATTCATTCCTTCTATATGCCTTCGTGCCAGTTCTAGTATTTTACCACTTCAGGTTTTAGCTTACATTCCTTATTTAGAAAAATAAAAGATCATCTTGCCTTCTGTGTATTTGTGCCCCTCTTAAGGTTGCTAGGCAACGGCTCTGAAAACACGTTCCCGCGTCAACGAATACAATGCAACAATAGAAGAACTCTTGGACGCGACGTTTTCCAAGCGGTCCGTGTGGTATCAAATACTCAATATGTATTGAAATTAAAGTAGGAGATTCCTTAACAGAAAGTCTTGCTCATTACTCTTTTGTCTCTGGCGCTATGACCATCAAATGTTTCATCACTTTACGATGTTGCTGTGGTGTTATTATCTAACTGTTTGTGTTAGTTGTCAGTTTAGGCTAGGTCCACACGAGCGCACGAAGTACGTCCGTTGCAACGAACGTACTTTATGACGGACTTTGCTGAGGACACCACACAGTTACAGAATGCGGTGCGTATTTTTTTTCTCCAATGGAACCAGAAGAAAGCCTCTCTTGTTTATTTCTAAAACGGACGTCACGACGTTCGTTACAACGAACGCATTTTGTGCGCTCGTGAGGCCCCAGCCTTAGCTGCTCAGATTTCAGAAAAAAATTACTGGTAAGATATGTTATTCATTTGCTNTCTTGTTTATTTCTAAAACGGACGTCACGACGTTCGTTACAACGAATGCATTTTGTGCGCTCGTGTGGCCCCAGCCTTAGCTGCTCAGATTTCAGAAAAATATTACTGGTAAGATATGTTATTCATTTGCGTCCTTTAACCCTCATCTTAATGGTAATATCACTGGTGAAGAAGGTAAGGTTACATTGAAGTCGTGGTTTTGCCATCCGAACGTGAAACACCAGCCCTTTAATTAAATTGTGTACATTGTCCGCCAAGTCTGCATGAGTGAACATTGAGTTCCCTTCGGTCTCGCTTAGCATAACCATTAATTTAGGAGGAACTATTCAGTAACTAGTTCTTTAATTGACTATATTGAGTATTAGGGAAATTAGAAGGTTGGTTGGCTGGATGGATGGTTAATTGTTCGAATAACCCATCGGATAGTTGGTTGATTTCCTGCTTAGGTCCTTCAGTTAAATTATTTAATCAGAAATGACTCAGCTGGAGAGATAGTTGAAGTTTGTGAGGTCTTAAAAAGGGAAGTGGTCGTGGTATACTTATTTCTAATTACTACTCCTAGGAATCGCCTGGAAAATTATGGGACATTTCAGTTAGGATGGCCAATAACTCCATGAGATTCGAATGAGGGACCTCGTTAATATCCTTATCATATATCAACTTGTTCGGTGTTTGGTTGAATTGACATTCGTTAATGATTCTATATCAACTACATGGTCCAATACAGAGTCGAATGAGGTGAAAACATAGAGAAATGTAAATAGGAAAGACAGAAAGTGGTTGTGGCCGGTTTAAATGTAGTATTCTGGAACTGCTCTGAAACAAATGACGAAATTCAGAATTCATGTCACATACGTTATCTCTGGCCTGGCCGATTCATGCAGATATCAACCCAGCCCTTCTAAAGCTTTTTAAATGAAACATAAAGGTAAAACATATTTTTGTGCTTGATTAATTAAGCACCATACCATCAAGACATATGGAGGAATGAAGGTATAGCTCCAGAACACTGCTGTGAGTTCATCTTTCATAAGCACATCAACATTAAAGTGCATCTGGAAAAGAAGATATAACAGACCTACCACCATTTGTTACTTTAATAGCCTCTTGAGCTACCATATATCTACGAAACTGCGTATCATACTCGTTTCGATTAAACAGTTTGGAGGCAGCATTCATAAAACGGACATTTCGCGCGCCATTCAATGATGCAGAGCTAGAAGAATGCTCACGATATGCCTTCGCACAAAGCTGTGCGAATATCGATCTATCGATCGATTCATTCACTCTTACGTCTCGTAATGATCACGACTTAACTACGGGGATTGTGGATATAAGGTGGAAGAATGATCACAAATTATAAAAAGAATTTGGAAAGATCCAAAAATGATCTATTTAAATGTTCTAACCCAGAATTATTTCTGAGACTCTGACAAACCATTAACTCGGAAAAAAAATATAAACGGAATTCGAAATTCAATAAAATGTAGTAATAATAGCACGTGGGTACCTGCAGGAAGCGTTTGTGGCGTATTTCGACGCAGTATCCCCCCCCCCGCCCCAACGTCCTGGAAGGAGCGAGGAAAGTCATGAAAATATCAGGTATGCTACATGTTATACATGGAGCCCAACGCTGCGAAACTTTATTCAGGTAAAATATAAAGTCCTCCACGTGCTTAACTAATTAATCGTCAACCCTCTGAAGACATATGTCAGAATGGAGGTATAGCTCCACCATTTTTAACCGCGATACTTGATGGATGTGAGTGGTCAGCTTCACGCCCCGGCCGCTTTGAAACACCGGTAAGAAACCCCCGGTTCCCAATGGAGAGGAGCCGGAGTGGGCCCCAAGGCGGACCTGGATGCTACGAAGGAAGAGAAATCTCTTGCTTATGCCGGGAGTTGAAACCCGCCTGCTCGGCTATCGAGCCTGTAGTCCATCATTATACCGACTGAGCTATCTCAGCTCGAGGCACGTTAGATTAGGTTAGTCAATGGGAGGAACACGGGAGAAATGAGAAATGCATGTAAAATATTACACGGAAACCTGAATGGAACAGCTCGCTTCGGAGGCCCAGACTCAGACTGGTGGATATTAAAAGGTGTCTTCAACAAATGTGGCTTGAGGATATGTACTGGATTCATCTGGCTCAGGATAAGGCACTTTTACTGGTTTCCTTAAACACTGTGTTAAACTTTTGGCTCTTCAAAAGCTTGGAGATTTGGGCTAACTGAACCACTATTAGCTTCTCTAGAAGAGTGTGTTTTATCTATCTTTCTATCTATGTATCCGTTCGTCCGTCCGTCCATTCATCCATCTATGGCTGCACAGTCCTGTGTTGGACCTTGGGCTCCTTTAAATCTGTTATATGGAGTTATTTAAATATGTATAGTACACAAGGGTATTAATTTTGGGGAAGTTTACTGACTTTTGGAGGAATGCGCTCTCCATTTTTCAAGGTCAAATAATAAGCCAAGCTAGAAGAAAACTTTTCCTGCTTTTGTTTCTTTTCTTTTTGCTTTTCATTTCCTTTTCTTTGTTTTACTTTGCTTGACTAACTCGCTCGCTCGGTTTAATTTTCTACCCTGTAGTTAGGGGCAGTATACTCCCCGTAAAGCGTCAGTACAGTTCTGTCAGATCACGTGACGTAACATCCCAGAGTGTAGCATTATTCAGTCACTGTAAGTAACAGTGTTTGTACATAAGTCATTAATGCATGCACACAAAGCAAGAATGTGCTACTGATAGTCGGAGGCTTGATCTGGGAATAATTCCAAGAACAAGAATTAAATTGTAAATTTCCCATCTCAGTGAGATATACCCGCAAAAAGAAGGCTTCATGGATGTCTCTGTTTTATTTTGATGGTTCAGAATACAGTCCCCGTCTTAATATCAAAATATTGGATACGGCGTTTTCCACATGGCAAAGAATATATAATGAAATTTCCTGGCTGTCTCCTGAGTATCTTAGAATATATAGGAACTAATTTGTTTCCTAGAAGGGAAAAGTAGTGAGAGGGAGGAGGAAAAGATGACTTGACTGGAGCAAGACTCCATCTAATGGAATAATAAGATTTTCAAACCGATAATAATGCGTTTGCCAAGAGTTTCAAGCTGTAGTATACGAGAACATTGCTCTTGCATCCGTTTCCGCTTAACGTACATTCATATACAAAACTTTGATTCTCACAACAAAAATTCAATACTTCAAGCTAATGAAAACCATGACTTAAAGTTACGACATAAGATACAATTGCTTGTATGAAAGAACAAGAGTTGTTCAAAATTAATCACAAATGCAGCTGTAAGAACTGTTTAAATTACCTGAAATAGAGTAACTTCGAGGAAATTATCACACAATATTCATAGGTAAATCTGAAGTCGACTCTGTGCTCGATTAATTACGCATCACGCCATGAAGACATGTGGGGGAGTGGAGTTACAGCTCTACATTTCTTCATTTTGGCATTAGACAGAGGTGAGTGGTCAGCTTCACGCCCCGGCCGCTTTATCTGTGGAGAAATAGGCCGCTATATCCATAGGATAGGAGGCTGATAATATTCGTAGATTGGAGGAAAATCCTGGTATTGACCTACATCATAAGGTTAAGCGGCCTCCGTAGTCTAGAGGTAACGTTCCCACCTCATGACTCGTGGTACGCGGGTTCAAATACCCGGCGGAGGTCGTCCAATTTTTAAGGGCGGAAAAATTCAGGGAACAAGTCCTCCGGGAGGGACTTTAAGTTGTGTGTCCCGTGTCGTAACTTTACGGCACGTAAAAGAACCTCATATCCCCAAAGGGGATCACTGAGCCAAATTCCTGGACGTTTCCCGCCCAACAATAGTCTCTAAGGCCTCTGATAGATGGGGGAAGCATTATAGATACCGCTAAGCAAGTGGCCGAACTCGCTTGCTCGGCGGGACTGATGGTACGCACCATTTATCGGTAGGGTACAGAGACTGGTAGAATATCATAGAGGGAAGCACAATAGATGAAACTGGTCGCGGTGCATGGGGAAACCCACCCTCTCTAAATAACTAACTACATCATAAGGTTATTGTTAGAAAATGTGAACTAGAACGAAGAAGTTCAGGGCAGGGCAAAGCTCGCCCCACCCCAGTACAATGAGTTCTTTTTCAACAGGTGTCCAGATAGGAGTAAGTCGACAGGCGTAGGAGAGAGTAAAGGTCTCCACATAAAAATGAATTTAGACACAAATGAGACTGTTAGTGCCGTATAAGAGCGAGAACTGTGCGTTTTAAAGAAGGTACGTGTTTTAAAACTACCGAAGAGCGAAGTTCGATTCCAAGTAGGTGCAAGAGATTTCTCTCTTCTCCATAACATCCAGACTGGCTCTGTGTCACACCCATTCTCCTATACAGTGGGTTTAAAATCATTCATATTGTGGCGTATAGACCCGTTGCTGGGCACAGACCTCGAAACAAACGAGTACGACCGTTGTTTTGCAATATGAGAATGAACAAACGGCCATTTCTAGGCAAAGGATCGGTAAACACGTTTACAACAATAAAGAAAATGTTGACTGCGTTGTTTTCTGTTGGATCCGCCCCGAAGCAATATAATGAGTACCCCAGGCCAGCTGAGGTGATGACTGAGAGAGAGTTGAGGGTTGGCAGTCGGAGTTGAGCTCTGCAAGGGAGGTGAGATGGCGCTATAGTTCAACTGATAGTAGACAGTTGAGCGAATTGACAAGAGCTCTAAACGGGCGGATGTGACAAGAGGTCCGGAGCGCGGTAAGCTGAAGAATCTCCACTGTTAGAAGCCGTTGCCAGGGAACGGCTTGTGAAGACACAGCAGGCTGAAGAAGGCTTGGCGGGTGTTGTGGTGATTTATAAAGTGTGGAGATGCTGTGATTATTTGTAGTTCCGAGTTGTGTCAATAAATCCAATATCCAATCCAAACTCCTTCTATAGTTACACCCCAAAATAGTAACAATAGGTGTATACCCATTGCTAGGCAACGACTCGGTAAACGTATTCCCACCCAAAGAAACGCGTTCAACAATAGGACGTCTATTGATAGACAGCGGAGCTGTAAACACGTCTCCTTAACAATATTTCTTTGCTAATATGGTGGGACTAAGTACCTTGTATTGCGGCCACTTCTGGCCTATTGTACCAGCTTCAGATGAAACGTGAGGGTGATTGTGGAGCATTTGGTGGAATGAAGATTGACAGGGGAAACCGAAGTACCCGGAGAAAACCTGCCCAAGCGCCACTTTGTCCACACCCGGTATCGAACCCGGGCCACCGCGGTGGAAAGCCAGAGACTAACCGCTTGAGCTATGGCGCGGCCCTCTCCTTAGCAACAGAAGACGGTGTTTTCCCTGGCGTCTGTGCCGAGGGGTCATAAAGGAACAAAGAAAGTCGCTTAACGGAGCATAGAACAGTCGTCTAGAAGTGAAGAGTCAGATTTTCGGATTTGGCAGTTGCAGAATAATGACAAGAAATGAAGCAGGCCTCGAAAAGAAGACTTCATATGTGAGTGTATAAGGTGTCAATAAATCCAGTCATTAGTCCAAAAGCCGTCTTATAAGTCACCCCTATATGTGACATTATAAAGGATCCGGCAGGGAACTGTGACGTATTTTTAATGGGTGTAAAAGTGGGGGTAGGGGGACCAGAGCATGCGCAATGGTTGGCAGTTACTCGCTGTTAAGACGCCATTTCAGTAACCATGGAACCGTGGACGATTGAACATCCCGCCTTTGTTTTTAGACGTTTATTCAAACGGGTAGTTCGGCGCATTTTCACTTGACAGGAAGCGTCAATAAACAAAATTTCCGGTATTGGTCGGCAAGCAATCCCCAAGAACTCCATCAAAGACCCCTACATTGCGAGGCACTGTGGTGCGGAATGGCCCGATTCGGCGTAATTGGGTCTTACTTTTTCATGGAAGGAGGACGCACTGTAACAGTAAACTCACGACGTTACGTGACAATGTTGCGCGAGTTCTTACTGCCTGAATTGCGAAGGCGTCGCATCAACCTCATTACAATTTGGTTTCAACAAGATGGGGCTACTTGCCATACCTCAAGAGAATCAATGGGCTTATTGAGAGAACATTTTCCTGGGCACCTCATTTCAAAGCTTGGGGATGTGGAGTGGCTCCCTCGATCCTCAGATCTTTAGGCGTACGATTACTTTTTATGGGGCTACCTGAAAGTTACGGTTTACATCGACAAACTACGCACTCTTGAGGCCCTTTCAGATGCCATCACTCGAGAAATTCGAGCGATTCCACTTGCTATCCTTCAAAGAATTATGGACAACTTTTCCGCTCGTCTGCAACAATGATTGAACAATAACGGCCGCCATTTGCATGATGTTATTTTCTGAAAATGAATTTAAATTTTCTTATTTTTTGTTACAGAATCTTAAATGGCATTATACATGTACTCTTCAAAAACATGAAAATATGCTATTCGTCAAAAAATAACTGTGTACTAGTTTTCTGAAAACCATCACACCTCCCTCCCGGATCCTGTATATGAGTGTAAATATCAGTATTTCATAAAATTACTCACTATATCCACTGTTTACTCAGTTCTGTTTTTGTCGACAGCTTCTTGGAGCGTCCATTTTCGGATTGGCCTTGTGGATGAGCCTGGAATCGGGAGTTGGAGAATGGATGGAGAAACTGGAGCTCAGTGAATACTACACGGGGATTTACGTCCTCATTGCTGCGGGAGTTATCCTCATAATCGTATCCTTCCTCGGATGTGTGAGCGCTTTCATGGAGGACAGAACGATACTCGTCATAGTAAGGATTATGTAGTAATATACGAGTATTATACCTCTGCCTTGACCCACAAGATTTCCTGTGAGACTCCAACTTAAAATATACAACACAGTCCGAAAATTACTGCGTTTAGTTTCAGCAAATTCTTGTGAATAACTGACTCGAATTGAAGACATTGTGAAGTCACGCATATGTCAGCATATCTGACAGCCTACACATGATGTACATGTGATAACTAGAAAAACACCACATCTCCTACCTCAGGGACTTTTTCTGACCGTATAAGCTGCTCTCGATTTCACTATATATTGGTTCCTTAAAGGTTTGTGAAAACGTAGGAACTGAGTTTCTCACAGCGGTCATTATGAAGAGTTATATATTCTAGGAAATAACACTGTGTATTCCGATGAAGGTTAACCGACGTTTCAGAAGAAGATATCGCCTCCAAGCCAAGCAAGAAGCCGGTATTAAACGGGCTGCAGTTTAAGGCGCTACGTTCCACCGAAACGTCAGTTCACTTACACCTGACTACTCGGCGTTGTCAAAAGACAATGCTTTTATCTGAAAACAATTCTTGTATGTGGTATTAATATTCTTCTGACATTATCTGACGTAGACCTGTATTTGATATGAAAACGTTTCAATAATTGACTACTTTCTCCTTCAGTTGACTAATTTTTATCACACTGACTTATATATTGGCTGATCACAGTGGCCGCACTGTCTAAGGCATGAACAGTCTTCGCCCGCTCGAACGCTGGTATCGTGGGGTCGAATCCCACTTGAGGCATGGATGTCTCTGTGCCTTTATTGTGTTTTTGTGCTGTCTTGTGTATAGGTAGTGGCCTTACGATGGGCTGATCTCCCGTCCAAGGAGTCCTACCGACTGTGTATAGGATTTAGAAACTGAAAAAGCGGCCAAGGTACAACAAAAGGACCGTAGAGCCATAGATAGAAAGACATTTATTACTAAGTTTCTATTTAGACCGCATCATAGCTCAAGCGGTTAATCGTTGGCTTCCCACCGCGGCGGCCCAGGTTCGATGCCGGGTCTGGTCAAGTGGGATTTGTGGTGGACAAAGTTGCGCTGGGGTAGGTTTTCTCCGAGTACTTCGGTTTCCCCTGTCAATCTTCATTCCACCAATTGCTCCACAATTACCCTCACCTATCATCTGGGGCTGGTACAATAGTTCAGAAGTGGCCGCAGTACAAGGCACTTAGTCCCACCCCACTAGCAATAAAAAAAAAGTTTCTATTTTCTGTATTTGTGGTGAGGACTAGTACCAAACTCAGGATCTTTTCAGTATAAGGTTGGGTCTGTAACGTCTACTCCACTTTATGGATGGCAGTATGAAGAAAGATGAAACTAGGTAGGACAAGGTATGCACTAGTTCTATTCATCTTATCATGAGAACCGAACGAACCCTAAAAATATAAAGTTATATTTTCTTGGATACGACTCTGTGTAGTCAGTTGAAACTCAAGTAACGTTTCGAAGGAACATATCGCCTCAATATTCAGGGTCGAAGTATACAGCGATATATCGCAGAAGATAGATTTCTTCATAACCACCTTTGTGAGAACATGTGCACACTGAGGGAACTTGTGTTTGATTAGTTGCTCACATCATCTTACGTGGTTATGTTCGTTAGACGTAATGCATTTCTTTACGTATTTTTAATTTCGTGCACTTACTTTCTGCAGTGGAAGATAATAATACTGATCCTGTCATAATATGGAGGTAGTTGAGACCGGTTGAGACGGCGTGAGAAGAGAGGACGACAACCATAAGGGAAATATTGGGATGTTAATTTGTTCTAATTAAGGTCAATTTATTTTAATGAGGAAATAACGCTTTTACACGCGATGCGAAATTTTGACATACAGTGCAACAATTTTAGCAAGACAGAAGATGCGTGATAATGGCCGTATATAGCCGAACCATGTAATGTGGAAGGACGGTGACTATATAATAAGTTACATTTAAGACGGAAATATATGTGAAACAAATGATATATTAATGGAACGGGATGCTTAAATACAATATTAAGAAAAGAAAACAATAGATGCATCCGTTCTTGTGTGACAATTTAAACTGAAGCGCTTATACTGTTTCGAAAGAACTTAACCTGGATCCAAACTCCTTCGTCTCATGAGAAATTCTTTCTAGTTTGTCACGCCTAGCACAGTCTGAGTGGCGTTTGTCATATACCAAGCACTTACTCAGTTAACTGCACAAAACAAAATTAGCAACTACGTCAACCTCTCGTGTCACATTAACAAACAAATGCATCACTGAAACCCATTACAGTACAGCTAATACTAGGAAACCACGCAGCAACGCAACTGTGAGAAGACTGGAATGCTCCGCTGCCTGGAAATTGAGTTTCTCGGTCTCTGCACGAGTTGCGTTGCCATTTCCTCAATTTGCACTGCTCCATTAACTAACATGTGTTCAACTCAGGCTGATAACAATTCTCGGACATGGCGGTTGCGTTGCGGTTGCCAGTTTCCTTGGTGTGCTCTCGACCTTACAGTTATAGTAAGATTGTAGTTCCTCCTGGTGAATATCCAACAAATCGATTCATCTAATCCGAAATCCATAAATTACTTGTCGCGTTACCAAGGCACGTGACAGTACTAACCCCGGATAATAATAATAATGATGAATGTAGAGCAGCAGATGGAATGAGAATTGACAGGGGAAACCGAAGTATTCGGAGAAAACCTGCCCCAGTGCCACTTTCTTCACATGATCTGACCTGGGCTTGAACCCAGGCGGTCGCGGTGGGAAGCCGGCAACTAACCGCGTGGGCTATGCCACTGTCGAGGCGTATGAGTACTATAACTCCTTTTTACTTGAACAGGTTATCGGACTGTTGCAAAACCCCTATCTTGGAGGCCTAGAGTTTTTGTTTTTTCTCCCTATGATTTCCCTCCCTTAGACAGGTTCGCCGCCATAGCTCGACATGTAACCCTGAGAAGGGGCTCTTCCTACCTTGGGCCTCTGGTACTGGACTGGACCCCGGAAACAGTTCGTACACCCCATTACACAGCATATGTGACATAGCTGTACAGTTGGGTAACTTTTATCCTGTTTGAGCTCACAGGTTTTTATCGTTGCCTTATCAGGAAGGTGTAAGACATCTCTCGATTATCAGCAGCAGCAAAGCTGGTTGCTGCGACACGCTGATTCAGCACGCTATCTAAACTATGCCGGAAGGGAGGGGTGACTGGAAAGCGATATATCAAGTATGACACGAGCTCCGAAGCAAGACGATCTAGGGTCACAGTGAGGTCAAGCCTCAGAAATGTTCCGTCTCTGCATTAACATAGTCCTTCGGGTCCACCAACCCTCTAGCAACAAAATTCATAGTCAAGGACTCCTCATAACTCCAAATTGAAGTTATCTGCATGTCTAATTACAAAAGAATTAAATAAAATAATGTAACTATAATGCTTGTGCAATATTTACAGATGTATTATACTTATAATACTGTTACGATGTGTTTATAGGTTAAATCCTTCAATGGCAGAAGTATAAGTCTCTGATACGCAACTAGCATAGATACATTTAAGCAATTTCGTGTCTAAAATTTTTGTTACGCCATTATTCCAGATAAACAGATTTTTTAAGTACAAAAAAATAATTAATAGAATATTTCGTACCATCTGAGTTATAATATAAAGACGAATTAATTTCGCGTACCCCTCTGAGTCAACCTCACCGCCATCTGTGAGCCGACTGCCTAGTAAATGTGGGAGCCTCGACGTCTCAACCCTATGGGCTTCTACGGTCTGTTACAAGAATCTGTCTCTATAGCTTTAGTGTCTGAGTGCGTCTCTCACTTCACTGACTTTAGCCACTACATTATGTACAGTCTTACGTGCAAGGCCACACGTATATGACGTTATAAATTTCTGTCATAACTCCCGCGGATGATGTTGCATTTGGTTTATAGTATATCCTGCCTTGTGTTGGCTCTGGTGTGCGGAGACAGGGGCTATTCTATCGAATATTACACTGGAGTAAGCCCATTAACCTGATGACGAAAGTAGAGTCCAGTTTCCGAAAAGTCGTTTTAAATAAAAACAGGGCAATTGATATGCCCAAAAAGTCAATAATTGCATTATTGCCCACATTTTTTCGAAAAGAGAAGAATTTTTTAATATTTATCAGTCTCTACCTCTGGTGTGCCACACGCACGTACACACACACACACACACACAACACTGTAACCAGTACGTTTATCTACCTACTGTTTCAAACATCCCCATCTGTGGATTTCAGAGAAACAGACTGTGGGGATGGGAACTGGAATTCACTGGATCATTAAAGGGTCAAATTATGTGCTTTTGTGAAGACGGTAATGAGCCTCTGGGATTCATAGCAAGTAATTTCTTGATCAGATAACTAATTGCCTACAGCTCCAGTGAGGTCATTCGCCATTGAATCAGTCACTCAGTCACGTGGTTAAGTTCATATTATATTTGTTGAGCTCAATACGAGAAAATGGATAATCAAGACTTACTTAATTTTATGATTAATGTTCCATTGAAATATACTTCGAACATAATATAAGTTTATGCTGAAATTTCAACGGGCACACCTTAGCATATGTTCATCATAGTTTTGCTTTAATTTGAAGCTTTCTATTTATTGCTAGTGGGGTGGGACTAAGTCCCTTGTACTGCGACCACTTCTGGCCTATTGTACCAGCCCCAGATGATAGGTGAGGGTGATTGTGGAGCAATTGGTGGAATAAAGATTGGCAGGGGAAACCGAAGTACTCGGAGAAAATCTGTCACATCGCCACTTTGTCCACCACAAATCCCACTTGACCAGACCGGGGATCGAACCCGGCCCGCCCCGGTGGGAAGCCAGCGACTAACCGCTTGAACTATGACACGGCCTAATTTGAAGCTTAATACTGTTTTCTAATTGTCATGAAAATATTGAAGTCATGTGTAAAATCCGATGGAAAGCTACGCAGTTGCGAACTAAACTTCGTTATCATCGCATTTTGATACGACGAGCATGCCAATATTCATAATTTTAAATGAAGAGGATGAATATAGGAATTAAGTTAATCCAATTCGGAAAACAGCTTAGTTCACTCAGCCCTGAGAGCATCGAATTTTCGCTCACATCTGATCATCCATATGTCGCTAACAAGGGTTGATATTAATAACAAGAACAAGGCCGCGCCATAGCTCAAGAGGTTAGTCGCTGGCTTCCCACCACGGCGGCCCGGGTTCGATCGCGAGTCTGGTCAAGTGGGGTTTGTAGTGGACAAAGTGGCGCTGGGGCAGGTTTTCTCCGAGTACTTCGGTTTCCCCTGCCAATCTTCATTCCACCAATTACTCCACAATCACCCTCACCTATCATCTGGGGCTGGTACAATAGGCCAGAAGTGGCCGCAGTACAAGGGACTTAGTCCCACCCCACTAGCAATAAAAAAAAAAGGCTTGGTAGTTCTAAACAGCTGTGTCCCCTCTCACACGTCACGGGCTGTTTCCTTTAGAAATATTAAGTACAATTTATTTCTTCCCATTCTTCAGAAATATGTTTTATACCTCAGGGTTCCTCCTTCACAAATCAAATTGGAAAGGTGAGGGAGAAAACCTTAAGGGCAACTTTTTGTATTCTCTTGCTACGGGCAGAGTTTACTGTATACGTGTTTCGTCTCAAACATATATTTCTTTCTTAATATATTTAAAGACGCTTTCAGGTGCACAAGCGTCGAAATAATGGCTGAGTGTTTGAACCCAGATGTCCGCACTTTTAAAGAATAGTGAAATATGTAAACAGTAGCAACAGTGATCTATTTCAGGAAATAATTCAATTAAATTCTTTATTAATGTATGGCCAAGATGTAGGTTGAATCTTATACGGATATGATGGGGTGCTACGGGCTGGATCGATCTGGCTCAGGATAGGGACCAGTGGTGGGCTCTTGTGAACACGGTAATGAACCAGGTACCATAAAATGCAGGGAAATTCTTGAGCAGCTGCACAATATGCATCTTCTCAAGAAGGGCTCAGCTCCATGAAGTTATTTATTTATGTGGGTACTCAACAGCCAACTATAAAGTGCGAGAAGGCTAAAGGAAGGGAAAAAAAAACAAGGTAAATTGTACCACTTATACAACAGCAAAAAATTCAATAATGGCAACTATGCAAACCATTATGTTGTGAGAAAAGATATATATATATATATATGCACTATGGCCCTGGGGTTCACTCAGCCTCTAACAGAAATGAGTACCAGGAATTAAATAAATAATTTTCCTGGGGAGTAAAGCGCGGCCGGCGCGTAAGGCTGATAACCTTACCGCCATCTTCGAGCCGTTTGTCTGGACTCTATACAATGTGGGTTCCTCAATGTCTCACAACCCTATGGGCCTTCACGGCCTGTTACAGGGATAGCTTTACTTACTTTTTACTTTATATCATCATCATCATCAGTAATCTGTCAGACAACAGGTCCACAGTCTCTTCCAAAACAGTTTCTCCACTTAATGCGATCTTCTGTTTTTGGAAAGAGACTATCCAGGAA